>NW_026927209.1:0-302466 GCF_032062105.1 Saccostrea cuccullata | reverse complement strand
GGACTCCTACAGGATGGTATGGTCACCATTCACATGCATGCATGCGCTTTGCTCTGATTGGCTGACACAAAAATCTCAATATCTTTTCTGTTTTTTTACAAAATGCTTTGAAATCTAAAACATAAGCATACTTTAAGATGTCCTACAATATGATATATAATAATTGTCATTAAAATACGCGCATGCACGTGCGCTGCAATCTGATTGGCTTAAACTTTAAATAGCTATAACTCCCTTGTTTTTCAACCAAACAGGATGGGATTAAGAACTTACACAGACATAATGGACTCTTACAAGAAGGTATGGTCATCATGCATGTGCGTGCACGTGCAAATGAGTAAAATAGTGTAGACAATACGATATCGTCATTACGCTCATGCAATCACATGCGCACGCCTGCATTGCTTAAATTTGAAATACTTGGTATACTGTTGGAAAAACGTTGTTTACGTCTTAAATGCAAAGATTTTGCCTTCTTTAATGAAACTTACAGGGAATATGGCACGAGAAGGGAGTTGGGGAGCGTTTGGGGAACATCTGTAACGGTTCCCGTTACAATTAGCACTAGTTATGTTCCCCAAACGAAGTTGGGGAACATATTGTTTTTACTCTGTTTTTTATTATTATTATTTTTCTTCTTCTTCCTGGGTACTTTTTTGTCCGCGAGTGATCTTGTAAACTGTTCATCCGAAGTAGGTAAAACCTTTTTAGGGTTAGTAGACATGTTATGTAGATTTGCGGAATCAAGGTCATTTTCCGCGCACGTGCTTGCAAGAGCGTGCACGTGCAACACGTGAAATGACCAGTATAATAGATATAGCCGTAACTTTTCTATTTTTTTGACTATATGCTTTGAAACTCATAAGTATATATTAGTTGTATATGCATAATGACATGTTCCTCGCGCACGTGCTTGCAAGGGCGCGCACGTGCAACACGTGAAATGACTAATATAATAGATATTCCCCATTTTCAAAAGTGAGTTATTTCCCCTGAAGGGAACTCTTTTACTGTGTTTAATACGCATGCGCTATAAATAAAGTCACTTCCGCGGACGTTCTTGATGTAAACATGATCATGGTGTAATGCCTCTGTCATATGTTATTGTGTTTGTGAATAAAAAGAAATCTTAACTGATTCGTATTTTTTTAAATTGCCCACTCATAGTCTCTTTCTGGATTTGTATTAATCTGTGTAGTACTATAATAAGGTGCTGTGTGACCTCCCCCCCCCCCCCTTACAAAAAAAAAAACGAAACAAATTACTGATAAAATGCTAATACATATTCGAATAGGCCTATTTAAAAAAAAGCTAATAAGCTTATTTTCGGTAGTGGATGTTCTGCAGACGGATCATCATTATTTACAAAATGCGCGGAACAAATTTTTAGTTATAAAGTTTTTACGAATATTAATCTAGCCTGCTGCAGAAATAATATATATTTTCTTTGTATCTCTTGGAAATTTTTGGAGACTGATGACATGTCCATCTACAGTTTTACCTCTGAAATTGCTGCATATACAGCAGTAGTTCTTCTTCCGCGACCGATACCAAGAAACTGCATTTTTGCTCGATTGTATGTCATAACATAGAACATTTACTTACAAGAACACATTTGGTGACAATTAAAGGCCTATTTCATTTGAATTAACAGTGTTTCTAGAATTTTTTTGTTTGTAAAATAATTGATTCACTATATACTCAGTAGTATTAAAACTTTGAATGGAATTCGAAATGAATAATTTAATCTCATGTCCTCATGTAACGAAGAAAGACTAATTAAAATAGCATTGACCTGAATTCATGTTACATATGTCGTATAAAGTCTGAGCTGCATTTAATCAAAGTTTTAGTGTAGGATCTAAGCATATGTACATGTTTATTCCCGAGTAAAATACACGTTTTGTTTTAGATCAGAGAATTGGGAACAGAAACACGATACAATGATTTCCTAGCGTATTTCTCGTTAATTAACGGAAAACATTCTTTTCTCAAGTGTTATTTATTTTTTAAAAATCCTTTCAGGGTAGGTACATGTATTTATTTTTATAAGTTATTCTTTTTTAAAAAGTGTGTAAAAAACAATATCAGAGAGAGAGTGAGAGAGAGAGAGAGAGAGAGAGAGAGAGAGAGAGAGAGAGAGAGAGAGAGAGAGATGTCATGTTGTAAATTTCAAGTTGAATTTACCGGGTGGCAGTAAATACAAAATGTCATGTTGTAAATTTTGTATATATACTGCCACCCGGTAAATTCAAAATTTACAACATGACAGAGAGAGACTCATGTAACCCCGTGTAACTGCAATACATGTACATCTGTGAAAAAAATATATGTACCGTATTATTGAATTCACAATAAATAATTCTAATAATTTTTAATTTTCACAACTATGGTTCATATTCAACTGTTCAACCATTTACATATTCGTTCTCTGTACCTGCCGCAAGGTGGGGGGGGGGGGGGGTAGGGGCTTAGCCCCATCCCCACTTTTTTCCCAATATTACTTTTTCTATTGAAAATGTTCATTGATATCTACAGGTTGCCACCACCCCCCCCCCCACACACACACAGTTTACTACGGTAAAGCTATATAAGGGAAATGTAGTAATGTATGCCAAGGAACTGGTACTGAAATAAGTAGCTTTTTCAACTTTGGGCAAGGTTTTTCTTTGCTTGTCAACTTATCCATGCAAGAAAAAAATATTTCTTTGGCTACCCCCCCCCCCACTTGTAAAGACGATACTACGCGCCTGGCTAATTCGTATAGCTTTCTCGAAGGGGGGGGGGGCTAACAGACCCTTTTTGAAATAATTTATTATCTTAAAAAAAGCAAACCGTTTCCTTCTTTTTAAATTTTTAAATACAGCGTGTAAATTGGTCACTATTTTGTTGGATTATCGTAACGTGTAGTCCGCGGAAGTCATGCTAGTGTAGAAGAGTTCCGATTTTGAGGGGAGATAACTCACTTTTGAAAATGGGGAAAGCCGCAACTTTTCTATTTCTTGATGAAATGCTTTGAAACTCATAATATAAGGATATATTAGTAGTATAGACATGATGACATGGTCAAAATAGCAAGATCTCACGCGCATGCACGTGCGCTTCGCTCTGATTGGCTAAAACTAAAGTCTCAATATTTTTCATGTTTCTTGTCATATTCTTTTGAAATTTTGAACAAAGTTTTAAATTATGAAGTTCTACAGCATGATATATAAAAAAAAATTCATGAAAGCATGCGCATGCGTGCGTGCTGCAATCTGATTGGCTGAAACTTTAAATGGCTATATCTCCTTTGATTTTTGACGAAATGCTTTGAAATTTAAAACATAGTCATGCAGTAGGATATCCTACAATACGATATAGAAAGAAAATAATGAAATCACGCGCATGCACGTGTGCTGCAATTTGATTGGCTGAAACTTTAAATGGCTATATTTATTTTGTTTTTTGACGAAATGTTTGGAATTTTAAATATAGTCATTCATTAAGATATCCTTCAATACGATTAAGATAAAAAATTCAAGAATTCACGCGCATGCATATGTGCTGCAATCCGATTGGCTGAAACTTCAAATGGCTATAACTATCTTGTTTTTTAACCAAACAGGATGGGATTTAGTACATAGATAAATATAAGGGACTCCTACAAGAAGGTGTATTCATCATGCACTTCCTTGCACGTGCGTGCATGTGAAATGAGTAAAATTAAAAATACACTCGAATGAGTGTATTTTTTAATACTTTTGGATAACATCTTTGATATCAAGTATATTAAAATATATAGATAGTGTAGACAAGATAATATGGCCGTTACGCACATGAACACGCGTACAATGCTTAAATTTAAATATATTGTGTATTCTTCTGGGAAGACCTTGATAAGTTTCAATTCCATTAAGTATTTCTTATTTAATAGAGATTACAGGGAATATGGCACCAAAAGGGAGTTGGGGAGCGTTTGGGGAACATCTGTAACGGTCCCCGTTACAATTAGCACTAGTTATGTCCTGTAGTTGTGTAACTCGCATTTAAAATTTTCAAATAATCGATTATTGCCATGGAAACCAGGTGAAAGTTAAAATTCTTTAATTTCGATTTTCTCAATAACTAAGCAGCCAATTGTTTTGAAACTTTCAGTGTTTATTCCTTGCAATGTGTCAAAGTGATTTCTACTTTTAAAAAAATTGTAATGAGTCGCTCACAGTTGCCATAGAAACAAACAGAAAAAAAGATTCAGATGTACACATGTGTTCTCCAAGGTCTAGGTCAAAGGGTCAAAGTTCGTCGTATCCAATAAAAGTTCTTTTCACAAGGATTACATATCTGAAATACAAAAGCCCAAGCACTTACCGTTCAAACGTTATGGCTATGTACTATGTTCAAGACGCCCCCCCCCCCCTTTTCAAGCACACAGCCAGGTAGAATACACAGATATAACATATACAAGTTACAAGTAGCTTTTAAAAATCTTTATTCATAAAACTCAGTTTCCGTCATATGATATTTTGCCATCATTCATTCTCCTTCTGTTTTGTCTCTTGAATTTATAAATATTTTATTTTATCTATATAAAAAAAAATTAACGATTGTCAGCTGCATTTATTATCATTTTGCGTTTTCTTGTATATTTATTAATTGTATATTATTCATTTCATTAGATAGTGCAAGTATAAATTAAAAAATTGGTACGTCATTTCCATAGTTTTTATTCATTCATAAATCCTTTGATCCGCCCCTGTAGGTTCGCAAAGCCTTGATCACCACTGTATACAAAACATTTATCTCGCCGAAAATGTTCATGATTCCGCTAAACGGAGAAAGTTTACACATGATTTATCATTTCACAACAAACATCGGCTCTCTGCAATGCAGAAATGCTCGAATTGATGGGGAAAATTCAGGAGTCATTGATGAGAAAAATTCAGAAGTTATTATGTCGCCCCGAACGAAGTCGGGGACGACATATTGATATTGTACGCATGTTTTTTTTATCCAGGCTGTTTCTCGGAGATGGCTGGGACAATCTTCCTGAAACTTTCCTCAAAGGACGATCACTGGTTGTAGTTGTGCAGTGAGGTCGTTCAGTTCCAATATGTCTACCGTTGCCATGGAAACCTGTAAAAAGCGACACATTTTGTCCGAGAGTGTTCTCTCTGGTCCCTTAAACGTTCGTCATGAAACTTTTCTTATTTTAATGATTAGTATCTGTAGTTGTGTAACTCGCATTTAAAATTTTCAAATAATCGATTATTGCCATGGAAACCAGGTGAAAGTTAAAATTCTTTAATTTCGATTTTCTCAATAACTACGCAGACAATTGTTTTGAAACTTTCAGTGTTTATTCCTTGCAATGTGTCAAAGTGATTTCTACTTTTAAAAAAATTGTAATGAGTCGCTCACAGTTGCCATAGAAACGAAACAGAAAAAAAGATTCAGATGTACACATGTGTTCTCCAAGGTCTAGGTCAAAGGGTCAAAGTTCGTCGTATCCAATAAAAGTTCTTCTCACAAGGATTACATATTTGAAATATAAAAGCCCTAGCACTTACCGTTCAAACGTTATGGCTATGTACTATGTTCAAGACGACCCCCCCCCCCTTTTTGAAGCACACAGCCAGGTAGAATACACAGATATAACATATACAACTTACAAGTAGCGTTTTAAAATCTTCATTCATAAAACTCAGTTTCCGTCATGTGATATTTTGCCATCATTCATTCTCCTTCTGTTTTGTCTCTTGAATTTATAAATATTTTATTTTATCTATATAAAAAAAAATAACGATTGTCAGCTGCATTTATTATCATTTCGCGTTTTCTTGTATATTTATTAATTGTATATTATTCATTTCATTAGATAGTGTAAGTATAAATTAAAAAATTGGTACGTCATTTCCATAGTTTTTATTCATTCATAAATCCTTTGATCCGCTCCAGCAGGTTCGCAAAGCCTTGATCACCACTGTATACAAAACATTCATCTCGCCGAAAATGTTCATGATTCCGCTAAACTGAGAAAGTTTACACATGATTTATCATTTCATAACAAACATCAGCTCTCTGCAATGCAGAAATGCTCGAATTGATGGGGAAAATTCAGGAGTTTTTGATGAGAAAAATTCAGGAGTTATTATGTCGCCCCGAACGAAGTCGGGGACGACATATTGATATTGTACGCATGTTTTTTTTATCCAGGCTGTTTCTCGGAGATGGCTGGGACAATCTTCCTGAAACTTTCCTCAAAGGACGATCACTGGTTGTAGTTGTGCAGTGAGGTCGTTCAGTTCCAATATGTCTACCGTTGCCATGGAAACCTGTAAAAAGCGACAAATTTTGTCCGAGAGTGTTCTCTCTGGTCCCTTAAACGTTCGTCATGAAACTTTTCTTATTTTAATGATTAGTATCTGTAGTTGTGCAACTCGCATTTAAAATTTTCAAATAATCGATTATTGCCATGGAAACCAGGTGAAAGTTAAAATTCTTTAACTTCGATTTTCTCAATAACTACGCAGACAATCGTTTTGAAACTTTCAGTGTTTATTCCTTGCAATGTGTCAAAGTGATTTCTACTTTTAAAAAAATTGTAATGAGTCGCTCACAGTTGCCATAGAAACGAAACAGAAAAAAAGATTCAGATGTACACATGTGTTCTCCAAGGTCTAGGTCAAAGGGTCAAAGTTCGTCGTATCCAATAAAAGTTCTTTTCACAAGGATTACATATTTGAAATATAAAAGCCCTAGTACTTACCGTTCAAACGTTATGGCTATTTACTATGTTCAAGACGCCCCCCCCCCCCTTTTTGAAGCACACAGCCAGGTAGAATACACAGATATAACATATACAACTTACAAGTAGCTTTTAAAATCTTCATTCATAAAACTCAGTTTCCGTCATGTGATATTTTGCATCATTCATTCTCCTTCTGTTTTGTCTCTTGAATTTATAAATATTTTATTTTATCTATATAAAAAAAATAACGATTGTCAGCTGCATTTATTATCATTTCGCGTTTTCTTGTATATCTATCACTTATATATTATTCATTTCATTAGATAGTGCAAGTATAAATTAAAAAATTGGTACGTCATTTCCATAGTTTTTATTCATTCATAAATCCTTTGATCCGCTCCTGCAGGTTCGCAAAGCCTTGATCACCACTGTATACAAAACATTCATCTCGCCGAAAATGTTCATGATTCCGCTAAACTGAGAAAGTTTACACATGATTTATCATTTCATAACAAACATCAGCTCTCTGCAATGCAGAAATGCTCGAATTGATGGGGAAAATTCAGGAGTTTTTGATGAGAAAAATTCAGGAGTTATTATGTCGCCCCGAACGAAGTCGGGGACGACATATTGATATTGTACGCATGTTTTTTTTATCCAGGCTGTTTCTCGGAGATGGCTGGGACAATCTTCCTGAAACTTTCCTCAAAGGACGATCACTGGTTGTAGTTGTGCAGTGAGGTCGTTCAGTTCCAATATGTCTACCGTTGCCATGGAAACCTGTAAAAAGCGACAAATTTTGTCCGAGAGTGTTCTCTCTGGTCCCTTAAACGTTCGTCATGAAACTTTTCTTATTTTAATGATTAGTATCTGTAGTTGTGCAACTCGCATTTAAAATTTTCAAATAATCGATTATTGCCATGGAAACCAGGTGAAAGTTAAAATTCTTTAATTTCGATTTTCTCAATAACTACTCAGGCACTCGTTTTGAAACTTTCAATGTTTATTCCTTGCAATGTGTCAAAGTGATTTCTACTTTTAAAAAAATTGTAATGAGTCGCTCACAGTTGCCATAGAAACGAAACAGAAAAAAAGATTCAGATGTACACATGTGTTCTCCAAGGTCTAGGTCAAAGGGTCAAAGTTCGTCGTATCCAATAAAAGTTCTTCTCACAAGGATTACATATTTGAAATATAAAAGCCCTAGCACTTACCGTTCAAACGTTATGGCTATGTACTATGTTCAAGACGCCCCCCCCCCCCTTTTTGAAGCACACAGCCAGGTAGAATACACAGATATAACATATACAACTTACAAGTAGCGTTTTAAAATCTTCATTCATAAAACTCAGTTTCCGTCATGTGATATTTTGCCATCATTCATTCTCCTTCTGTTTTGTCTCTTGAATTTATAAATATTTTATTTTATCTATATAAAAAAAAATAACGATTGTCAGCTGCATTTATTATCATTTCGCGTTTTCTTGTATATTTATTAATTGTATATTATTCATTTCATTAGATAGTGTAAGTATAAATTAAAAAATTGGTACGTCATTTCCATAGTTTTTATTCATTCATAAATCCTTTGATCCGCTCCTGCAGGTTCGCAAAGCCTTGATCACCACTGTATACAAAACATTCATCTCGCCGAAAATGTTCATGATTCCGCTAAACTGAGAAAGTTTACACATGATTTATCATTTCATAACAAACATCAGCTCTCTGCAATGCAGAAATGCTCGAATTGATGGGGAAAATTCAGGAGTTTTTGATGAGAAAAATTCAGGAGTTATTATGTCGCCCCGAACGAAGTCGGGGACGACATATTGATATTGTACGCATGTTTTTTTTATCCAGGCTGTTTCTCGGAGATGGCTGGGACAATCTTCCTGAAACTTTCCTCAAAGGACGATCACTGGTTGTAGTTGTGCAGTGAGGTCGTTCAGTTCCAATATGTCTACCGTTGCCATGGAAACCTGTAAAAAGCGACAAATTTTGTCCGAGAGTGTTCTCTCTGGTCCCTTAAACGTTCGTCATGAAACTTTTCTTATTTTAATGATTAGTATCTGTAGTTGTGCAACTCGCATTTAAAATTTTCAAATAATCGATTATTGCCATGGAAACCAGGTGAAAGTTAAAATTCTTTAATTTCGATTTTCTCAATAACTACGCAGACAATCGTTTTGAAACTTTCAATGTTTATTCCTTGCAATGTGTCAAAGTGATTTCTACTTTTAAAAAAATTGTAATGAGTCGCTCACAGTTGCCATAGAAACGAAACAGAAAAAAAGATTCAGATGTACACATGTGTTCTCCAAGGTCTAGGTCAAAGGGTCAAAGTTCGTCGTATCCAATAAAAGTTCTTTTCACAAGGATTACATATTTGAAATATAAAAGCCCTAGCACTTACCGTTCAAACGTTATGGCTATGTACTATGTTCAAGACGACCCCCCCCCCCCTTTTTGAAGCACACAGCCAGGTAGAATACACAGATATAACATATACAACTTACAAGTAGCTTTTTAAAATCTTCATTCATAAAACTCAGTTTCCGTCATGTGATATTTTGCCATCATTCATTCTCCTTCTGTTTTGTCTCTTGAATTTATAAATATTTTATTTTATCTATATAAAAAAAATAACGATTGTCAGCTGCATTTATTATCATTTCGCGTTTTCTTGTATATTTATTAATTGTATATTATTCATTTCATTAGATAGTGTAAGTATAAATTAAAAAATTGGTACGTCATTTCCATAGTTTTTATTCATTCATAAATCCTTTGATCCGCTCCTGCAGGTTCGCAAAGCCTTGATCACCACTGTATACAAAACATTCATCTCGCCGAAAATGTTCATGATTCCGCTAAACTGAGAAAGTTTACACATGATTTATCATTTCATAACAAACATCAGCTCTCTGCAATGCAGAAATGCTCGAATTGATGGGGAAAATTCAGGAGTTTTTGATGAGAAAAATTCAGAAGTTATTATGTCGCCCCGAACGAAGTCGGGGACGACATATTGATATTGTACGCATGTTTTTTTTATCCAGGCTGTTTCTCGGAGATGGCTGGGACAATCTTCCTGAAACTTTCCTCAAAGGACGATCACTGGTTGTAGTTGTGCAGTGAGGTCGTTCAGTTCCAATATGTCTACCGTTGCCATGGAAACCTGTAAAAAGCGACAAATTTTGTCCGAGAGTGTTCTCTCTGGTCCCTTAAACGTTCGTCATGAAACTTTTCTTATTTTAATGATTAGTATCTGTAGTTGTGCAACTCGCATTTAAAATTTTCAAATAATCGATTATTGCCATGGAAACCAGGTGAAAGTTAAAATTCTTTAATTTCGATTTTCTCAATAACTACGCAGCCAATTGTTTTGAAACTTTCAGTGTTTATTCCTTGCAATGTGTCAAAGTGATTTCTACTTTTAAAAAAATTGTAATGAGTCGCTCACAGTTGCCATAGAAACGAAACAGAAAAAAAGATTCAGATGTACACATGTGTTCTCCAAGGTCTAGGTCAAAGGGTCAAAGTTCGTCGTATCCAATAAAAGTTCTTTTCACAAGGATTACATATTTGAAATATAAAAGCCCTAGCACTTACCGTTCAAACGTTATGGCTATGTACTATGTTCAAGACGCCCCCCCCCCCCTTTTTGAAGCACACAGCCAGGTAGAATACACAGATATAAACATATACAACTTACAAGTAGCGTTTTAAAATCTTCATTCATAAAACTCAGTTTCCGTCATGTGATATTTTGCCATCATTCATTCTCCTTCTGTTTTGTCTCTTGAATTTATAAATATTTTATTTTATCTATATAAAAAAAAATAACGATTGTCAGCTGCATTTATTATCATTTCGCGTTTTCTTGTATATTTATTAATTGTATATTATTCATTTCATTAGATAGTGTAAGTATAAATTAAAAAATGGGTACGTCATTTCCATAGTTTTTATTCATTCATAAATCCTTTGATCCGCTCCTGCAGGTTCGCAAAGCCTTGATCACCACTGTATACAAAACATTCATCTCGCCGAAAATGTTCATGATTCCGCTAAACTGAGAAAGTTTACACATGATTTATCATTTCATAACAAACATCAGCTCTCTGCAATGCAGAAATGCTCGAATTGATGGGGAAAATTCAGGAGTTTTTGATGAGAAAAATTCAGAAGTTATTATGTCGCCCCGAACGAAGTCGGGGACGACATATTGATATTGTACGCATGTTTTTTTTATCCAGGCTGTTTCTCGGAGATGGCTGGGACAATCTTCCTGAAACTTTCCTCAAAGGACGATCACTGGTTGTAGTTGTGCAGTGAGGTCGTTCAGTTCCAATATGTCTACCGTTGCCATGGAAACCTGTAAAAAGCGACAAATTTTGTCCGAGAGTGTTCTCTCTGGTCCCTTAAACGTTCGTCATGAAACTTTTCTTATTTTAATGATTAGTATCTGTAGTTGTGTAACTCGCATTTAAAATTTTCAAATAATCGATTATTGCCATGGAAACCAGGTGAAAGTTAAAAGTCTTTAATTTCGATTTTCTCAATAACTACTCCGGCAATCGTTTTGAAACTTTCAATGTTTATTCCTTGCAATGTGTCAAAGTGATTTCTACTTTTAAAAAAATTGTAATGAGTCGCTCACAGTTGCCATAGAAACGAAACAGAAAAAAAGATTCAGATGTACACATGTGTTCTCCAAGGTCTAGGTCAAAGGGTCAAAGTTCGTCGTATCCAATAAAAGTTCTTTTCACAAGGATTACATATTTGAAATACAAAAGCCCTAGCACTTACCGTTCAAACGTTATGGCTATGTACTATGTTCAAGACGCCCCCCCCCCCCCTTTTTGAAGCACACAGCCAGGTAGAATACACAGATATAACATATACAACTTACAAGTAGCTTTTAAAATCTTCATTCATAAAACTCAGTTTCCGTCATATGATATTTTGCCATCATTCATTCTCCTTCTGTTTTGTCTCTTGAATTTATAAATATTTTATTTTATCTATATAAAAAAAAATTAACGATTGTCAGCTGCATT
This sequence comes from Saccostrea cuccullata, assembly GCF_032062105.1. Classification (NCBI taxonomy): domain Eukaryota; kingdom Metazoa; phylum Mollusca; class Bivalvia; order Ostreida; family Ostreidae; genus Saccostrea; species Saccostrea cuccullata. The sequence goes on along the minus strand of NW_026927209.1, from coordinate 290,673 downwards.
TATTATCATTTTGCGTTTTCTTGTATATTTATTAATTGTATATTATTCATTTCATTAGATAGTGCAAGTATAAATTAAAAAATTGGTACGTCATTTCCATAGTTTTTATTCATTCATAAATCCTTTGATCCGCCCCTGTAGGTTCGCAAAGCCTTGATCACCACTGTATACAAAACATTCATCTCGCCGAAAATGTTCATGATTCCGCTAAACTGAGAAAGTTTACACATGATTTATCATTTCACAACAAACATCAGCTCTCTGCAATGCAGAAATGCTCGAATTGATGGTGGCATGTCAGATTCGTTTTTCGGCAGAACCTCTAAAATGAAAGTGAAAGGCAAATTTCAGGGTCTCACTGGCGTTACAATGCACAAAATAATTCTGCTGATCTTCTTCATAAATTACATTTCCCAAGCTTTTATGAAAGGAAAGATACTACCAATTAACAAGTATTATGCTCAGTTCAGTACATTCTTTTATGCAAGTCTGCAAATTTAGGAACTTGTAATTTTCCTGCACTACTTTCTTCTCCTACCGATTCTAAAAATAATTAGTGGGATGTACCCAATTAAGGTCTTCCGTTTCCAATGGAAAGGACTGATACAACTCGATGGTTGTTCAAACTTAGCTAGTGGACTTTTGTTTTAGTGATGATAAAAATGAAAGTCTTGTCCAGTACGGGGCGACATATGCTATTGCTCGCAATAGCAGATTTTCTAGTTATTATTATTATTATTCCTGGGAAAATTTTGTCCACGAGTGTTCTTGTAAACTACACATCCGACTAAGGTAAAATGTTTTTAGGGTCAATAGACATGTTATGTAGATTTGCCGAACAAAGGTCATTTTGCGCGCAAGTGCTTGCAAGAGCGCGCACGTGCAACATGTAAAATGACCGATTTAATTGATATAGGCGTAACTTTTTTAATTTTTGATGAAATGCTTTGAAACTCATAATGTAAGGATATATAAGTAATATAGACAATATGACATGGTCAAAATAGCAAGATCTCACGTGCATGCACAGGAGCTTTGCTCTGATTGGCTGAAACTAAAGTCTCAATATCTTTCTTGTTTTTTGAGGAAATCCTTTGAAATTTTGAACATAGCCATGCGTTATGATATCCTACAACATGATTTATAGAAATTATCATGAAAACACGTGCATGCACGTGCGCTGCAATCTGATTGGCTGAAACTTTAAAAAGCTATAACTCCCTTGGTTTTCAACCAAACAGGATGGGATTTGGAACATAGATATATAAAATGGACTTCTACAAGAAGGTATGGTCACCATGCACATGCATACACGTGCGTGTACGTGAGCTGCAATCTGATTGGCTAAAACTTTAAACAGTTATAACTTCCTTGGTTTTCAACCAAACAGGATGGGATTTGGAACATAGATATATATAATGGACATCTACAAGAAGGTATGGTCAACATGCACATGCATACATGTGCGTGTACGTGCGCTGCAATCTGACTGGCTGAAACTTTAAACAGTTTTAACTCCCTTGGTTTTCAATCAAACGGGATGGGATTGAGAACATAGATAGATTTAATGAACTTCTACAAAAAGGTATGGTCACCATGCTCATGTATGCACGTGCGTGCACGTGAAATGGGTAAATTCAAAAATACACTTGAATGAGCGTATTCTTTTAATACTTTTGGATTAAATACTTTAATATTTAGTATATTAGAATATATAGATTGTGTAGACAAGATGATATGGTCATTACGTACATGCATTCACATGCAATGCTAAAATTTGAATGAGCATGGTAAATTTCTGGGTAAACATTGTTAAAATCTCAAATGCATAGAGTTTGTGTTAGTAAATGAAGCTTACAGGGAATATGGCACCAAAAGGGAGTTGGGGAGCGTTTGGGGAACATCTGTAACGGTCCCCGTTACAATTAGCACTAGTTTTATATAGTTTGTGAATATAAATATATGTATACATGTCACTTTAATAAATATATAAATTACTCACTATTACATACTATACATTTTCGCATGAAATATTTTTTTGTCCCAAAAATAAGTTTTTACTGATATATTTTTATCCAAACTTTAACACGTAGCGGCTAGGCTAGTTGTCCTTTAAGTAGAGATACATATTTAACACCTAGCTGCTGTTTAACCGCTACGATCATGAACGCAGCCCTAATCTGCACAATGTGACGTGATTTGAAATAGTCTTACTTATTATCCTTATTGTAGCAATAAAAAAATTGCATTAACTGTCATGTGAATGTAATTTAATTTGCCTTTTAGTTTAATTGGCATTATTTTGATTCTCATTCATTTACTGAAATTAAACTTTTAGTTTGAACAGGACATAAAACACTACAGGATTTTAAAGTACAAATGGATATTAATAGATATTTTTATTTTTTTTTATTTTTGTTTAAATCACATTTATTTATATTTTTGAGTAAAATGTTTGATTTATATTTTATCTCGATTAAATTAATATTTGATCTTTGATTTATTATTTCTGTCTAATAGTCACTGTAAATCACAGAATTGCCAGATTATAGCAGATTCATGTGACTGTTTAAGTCGGATTCCCGAAGAGCTTATGCAATCGTAAGGTGTTTATTGTCTGTCTTTCTTGTAATCTTATGTCAACGAAACTCAGTACACTACACAAGAATACATAATTCTCTCAGATTTCTTTCAACAGTAATCTTACTGGACAGAGCTTCTTCTATCCCAAAACTTAGGAAAATCATCCAAAGTGCAAATCTTTTAATGTTGTCTACGGAATAGAATGTAATCTGTATGGACCTGTTTGTGTTGGTGAAACAAAGGGATCACTTAATAAAAGAATATTAGGTCATCGATTTCAAATAAATCGGGGGGGGGGGGGGGCATGGACACAGTTCAACCGAATTTTTTAAACCAATTTTAATGCTTACAATTTCTAACTAAGGCATCAACTTACGATCAGCAAAACATTTGAACATCATTTATCGATTAACAAACCAGATATAGAACTTAGAGTTAAAATGTAAACAGGGCTCGTGCCTTTTTTTTGTTTACATATACGAGAAAATATAAATAACAAAATGAAATTCAGCAAATCACTATAAACTGTCTAATTGTATCTAGAATTAACTTTTTTACGAAATTATCTGCTTTGAACGAACATATTTTAGCATATTTACTTATGTAAACAAAACATGACACGGACCCTGTTTATATAACAAAGGTTTGGAGCTCTAAATCTGTCTTGTATCTCGACAACTGAAGTTCAAATTTTTTATGATCATTCAAAGACCTTTGTTTTAAAAACATTTGTAAAAATGGAAAAAATGAATTTGAAAATTTTTAGCTTTGTGTCTATGCCCCTTTAATTTACCTGATCATTCCTTTTCCGATCCCATGTCTTCTGTTTCAAAATGTTCTGTGCGAAACTGTAAAACTTGAGACATTTTGATAACTAACACTTTTTCCACCAGTAATCTTACTGGACAGAGCTTCTATACCAAAACCTGGGAAAATCTGAACTTCAAATCTGCTAATGTTGTCCATGGAATAGAGTGTAATATGTGTGGAGTTTTTTATGTTGGTGAAATCAAGGGAACACTTAACAAAAGAATATCAGGTCGTCGATTTCAAATAGATCATGGTGGTCAGCAGCTTTTATACAAACATTTTAATTTACCTGATCATTCTATTTTGTCATTAAAAGTTAGAATTCTCGAAAAGATTTATCACCAAACAAATAGTCCGTCGCTGAGTACACCTTTCCGTAAACAACGAAAAGAACTTTGTATTAGAAAACTCGGGACAGCCTTTCCCTACGGATGTAATGATAATGTCGAAAGTGTTGGAAATCTTTCCAGTCCGCAGTGTAATAATGTAAATGTGATGGGACTTTTTAACCATACATAGAGACGTAAGCGTAGTCATTGGCATCGTTCGTACAATAAACCTGCAATACACGACGTCTCTTTTGATTCTTTACTACCTTATGTAAATCAACAGTTAGGTCTACATCATATTCGAACAAAACTTTACTCTGTCCCTTTGAAAATTATACAGCTCAACAAACTTTTTAAACTCACATGGTTTTTCGCACAAATTAAGGTCACATTTTTGTAATAAAAATTACTATTTTTGAACCTTAGAGCGATGACATAGCCCTACGGTATATTAGAAATATAATATCAAGTATATATGTCCTTTAAAAGTATTATCTTAAGTTTCCAAAGTCGACGTTTTAGAGGGGAATTTATCAATAAATGGTACGATGTTTCTACTATAGGCCTCAACCAAAGGCTTTTTACAAATAATATAAAACATGCTTTCTTTTATACAATGTAGTTGAAAATTTTAAATTTTCTTAAAGGTGAGTATTTCTTAAAATTCTTTGCTCATTTATCATACCCATCTGGGTTTTGTCGAAATGTTGATCCGAAAAGGGATAACATTGCAGAGAGAAACCATACTACAGGGTAGGATAATGAAGTATTGTTTATTTATTTATTTATTTTTTTTTTGATCATAATTTTTTTTCTATGAAAAGGAAAATTCTTCTTCACTCAGGTTTGAAACGTTAAAATTTTGCTGTGGGATGAATCTTTCATGATTCTAGATTTTTAGAAGGTGACTCTGAAAAATGCCACCTTATTGACATACAAAGCAGACAAACAGATGAAAAATACTATTATTACCCTGCGCTTAAGAGTCAGAATGTACAGAAAATGCAAGTTACAGTAACTGTACTGTGCCCGTGTCTATGTTTCTGCAAAGAGCTACTGCTTTCAAAAGAACGGATAAAAAGACAACTGCAATTTGCAAGAAACTACAAAAAATCAAATGTTAATAATTGTTATTTTCAGCCAAGAATATTACAAAGTTCTAGCAATTGATTTGTATGAATTATGTTGTTGTAAATGAAATAAAACTCAAATAATGTGAACAAATACTTATAAAATGTATTTTGATGTCTCAACACACAATATTACATTTTATTATATAGTTTATTTATAGTCCCTATATAATCTATACAAACGCAAACAGTTCATAACACTACATATTCACTGGATTTTAGACCGTATTCACCGGAGGGTCAATGTGCGTGCAACGGCATTGTGACGTCACAATCAAAATATCAAACAACGTTGTAAAAAATGGTTACTACGGCCGCAGCAAGCTACTGTCACGCTGATATTTAGGGTTACAAGTGAACTTGTGTTATGTTTTATTTATTAGGGGAATAACTCGCTTGGGGGGTATGTTGACTTTATTCCTTATTTGGATTGCTCTACATGTGGGGTAGATTCCTGATGTGGACTGCCCTCTACGGTGGCTGTAAAAATCCAAAGAATAAAGAAATAATATATTTTATTATATGATTGAATAATTTCCATCTCTCTGATTGGCTGAGATCCAACTATGTTAGAAAAATATTACGTTGTATTGACCTGCACGTGACGTTCCAGGTCAATACAAGGATTTATTTCCTCTACATTGATCTAAAAATAGATTGGGAAATTCCAAACTGATACAAATTATTTTAGAAAGCTATTTGAACGACTATGATTTATATTTTCATGTGAACAAAACATAAGCGAATATATATTTTAGGTGAGGGTGGTAAGAGGGGATGCAGGGACCCCCCTCCACCACTTTTACTGAACAACAATTTTTTTTTACTTTTTTACTTTTTGGCAGTTAGTTTTCCCTGATAATACTCCTTCCTTTCAAAATATATCCTATGAAAAAGATTAATTATATATTTTTTTCATGGCAACTAAAATTGATTTTTAAAAACATTTCAAATTGATACGACTGGTAAGGTGTTCTTACGTTTTAGTTCTGCTTCTCTCTTGTATTTGGCAAGGACTTAATAAAATAAGCTGTATCATTTTATCAGTGAATCACATAATAAAACAATTATTGCTGTTTTTTCGGTCAATACAATAATTTAGCCATCTTCGAAGTACAATATTCACCTCGCCCTTCGGGCTCGGTGAATATTGTACTCCTCAGATGGCTAAATCATTGTATTGACCTCAAAAACCAGCAATAATTGTATAGTAACGTGCAAGGGAGGTCACTGCCTGTGAACCCCCGCAGGCTCGTACCCGTGATAAAAACGGATAGCCTTGAGATGCTGCAAATATGTACAATGCGCAGTCTTAATCACTTGGTACTGCTATCATAACCGGGTCAACTTCATTCTGGACTCCAGCCTTAGTTGACGTTAAATCCTAACCAGCAAAGGTTTAGGAAGGCAGAGTCCCGAATGACATTGGGCCGATCATGCATATGTTTGATATCCACCAGAATTTTATTAAATACCGCAGTGAGAGTTTAGCTAACTTCTTTTTCAATCTGACCTAATTTCTCCACCACTTTTCATAAAAATAAAAAAGATTTATTGTTCGCCTTCCATTATCAGGTAACCCTCATTTACTGGAACTCGTAAAGAGGTACCGGGATATGACTATTTTTCACTATTCCTTTTGAACTCGCTTGGCTTGTGGAGGTACCGGGATTACTCAATTTCGCTATTCTCTTTTATTATTTATTCCTTTTAAATTTGTGGACCAGAGCGGCTGCCATGGTTGGGAAGTGGAGGTGTTACCCAACCTGTATGAAATGCAACCAAGACAGTCAAGATTCAGCTTTCCACTTTTTATTTAATTAAACAATCTATTTGTAATCTTTATGATTACAATAAATAATTTCTTAAAATAAACTACACATTATACTAAACATTATTAGTTCTAATATATAAAAAAAAAATGTAACCTGTAAATAAATTAAGCCATGTGAAAATTTAAATATTTTGTCAAAAACCGCGCAAGTCTAGAAAATTATCTCACCTGTATGAAATGCAACCAAGACAGTCAAGATTCAGCTTTCCACTGAAATCTTATCTATCCCGGCCGTTTATTTCATACTAGGTTTACGTTTGTAGATTTCCACCATCATATTTGTAACTCCTTCGAAATTTGCAAAAATTACTTTTTATTTTGATTTGAATTTTAATTACTATTATTCTGATCTTGATTTCGTTTTAAACTTCTAATGCACTTTTAAAATAATTATCAATCTTTTGCATAATCTTTAAATATTGTTTGTTGTAGCTAATTTATCCAAACACCTGAACTCTGGTCACTCTTATCTCATTGGTTGCTTCTTCCTCCTAACCAAATACATTTTCCGATAAACAAGTAAACAACCACATTCTAATGAATCGCATGTTCTGGGAATCGTTCGATCAGGTTAAAAGGTCACCCTAGAGGACAGCATCTATGTGTTTATTTTTAGGTCTTCACAGCTCGCGTTATCTTTCTCTGCCGAAGAGTGCAAAATACACAAAAACGTGTTACAATCTTATTTTAGTGCAATTTTTGTTATGATAAATTCCCCCTACTTTCGAAAATCTTGTCCCCAAGATTTGTTTAAAAAGTTAATGATTCGGAATAATTTGTCTTGCTGCAAAATTAGTGTACATAAAAGTTAACCGAATGTTCAAAGTGATATTTATTACTTAAAATTCATTTCAAATTTAGTAAACATTACGTATTTTCAGATGGCTTTTACAAAGGAAACACATAGACATATTACTATATATAATATAATCTAAATGCATACAAAATGTATAGAAATACAAAATACACTTTCCAAAAAAAAAAAATTACAATATTTAAAAACACAACAAACACGAAAATTACTATGTACAATTTTCTTGGTTGCTTTTTTTTTCTCCAACTGGGCAGTGGTGGCACCTTTTTTTTCCAGAAAAACACAGTAGTGATAAAAAACCTTAAAAAATCTTGATTTACAATTGACAAAAATATGTTTCTCACAGTAACACATGATATACATTTTTATTACAAGACTTTATCCTGTTCAAATACATATCGCCCTATATCTGACGCATATCTGCTTTGAAAAAAAAAGTTAAAAGTTAAGTCTAAAGGAGCAATGATTTTCGTAATTATATCGGAAGAATGGAAAATAACTACATGTATATCCCTTCCATTACGATCATTTTCCCTTCAAAAATTTCTCACCAAACCCCGTGTTTGGTTGACTTTTATAAAGTCCTGACTTAACCTAAATGAAAGGTATAAGGGTTTTCCTTTACTATGTTTCAAGGCCCTTCCCATTTAGGATTTATTTTGGAACTTGCTTAACCTAAACAAATGGTCTACGGGGATTCCTTTACTATCTTTCAAGGCCCTTCCCATTTATAGGTTTTAATTAGATTCTCTCGCAAGAGTTTGTGACTTTACTTTCAACCTAAATGCATGGTGTACGGATTTTCCTTTACTATCTTTCAAGGCCCTTCCCATTTAGGATTTTTATTTGTAACTTAGTTAACCTATACAAATGGTCAACGGGGTTTCCTTTACTATCGTTCAAGGCCCTTCCCATTTATAGGTTTTTTTTTTCTTGATTTGGTCTCATAAATTTAACTTTAAGAACACTTCATTTTGCAAGTCCCTAATTTATATTTCCTCATATGCGTGAACAATCTTATATCAGGTATATTATAAAACATTGCCCATGTAAAAAAAATATCAACAATATGCATGACAACATTATAAGTACCGTCGTCTTTAAAAAAAAATCTTGCAAACCAAAGGTAGGTATTTAGAAAAAAAAAATGCTATCCTACCTGTACTCAGTTTCATTTTTTTTTTCAAAGTCTTACTCATAGGACACAAAATTTAACTGCACTGGAATTCGGAAGCAAGGGCTTCGGCACGGAACGACTGTGGTTATCCCAAAATATGAAATTGTTCGTGTTTCTGGCCACCAAAGGACGGGTTGGTAGTAGTCTACAATGTCCTGTTTGCACCATTAGGAGTTTTTAGTTCGTTTTTAGTTCGTTTCGTCTGTTTCATTAAACTCAAGGTCGGCACAAGTTTGTCAAAACGTGTTAGTCCTAGTTGGTTCTGCCAAGGATCGAATGTCAGGTCTTTTGGCCTCGTCGATCGTCTGACGGCTCTGGTCCGTGTTTTGCCTCTATTCAATTCCTCTGTCCGAAAATCCAGTGGGATTGTGGGTTAATCTTCATCTGCATGGGGGGGCGACTTAGAGAACTGTCCAAGGCTGATTTCTTCTATATTTGAATGTTTTTAACTTTCTTCTCAATCTGCAGTCAAGCAAACCGGATTCTCCAACCACCTATCATAACCGGGTCACTTGGCTTCGTCGATGTTCTGACGGCTCTGGTCCGTGTCTCGGCTTTATTAGAGTCCTCTGTCCGCAAAACCAGTGTGATTGCTAGCTAATCCTCGTCTAGGGGGCGACTTAGAGAACTGTCAAAGGCTATTAATTTCCTTCCTTCTGAATCTGACGTCAAGTTAAAATGACTCTCCACCACTTTTCATAAAAAAAAATAGACAAGTATTTATTGTTCGCTACCATGTTCAGGTTAACCTCCTTCACTGGAACTCGTGAAGAGGTACTGGGATTACTCATTCTAGCTCTTCATCTTTATTATATAATTCATTCTGAACTCGCTTGGCTTGTGGAGGTACCGGGATGGCTCAATTCAGCTATCCTCTTTTATTATATAACTCCTTTTAAATTTGTGGACCAGAACGGCTGCCATAGTTGGGGAGTGGCGATGTAACCCAACCTGTATGAAATACAACCAAGGCAGTCAAGATTCAGCTTTCCACTGAAATCTTGTCTATCCCGGCCGTTTATTTCATACTAGGTTTAAGTTTGTATATTTCCATCTCCATATTTGTAACTCCTTCGAATTTTGCAAAAATTACCTTTCATTTTGATTTGAATTTTAATTACTATTATTCTGATCTTGATTTCGTTTTAAACTTCTAATGCACTTTTAAAATAATTATCAATCTTTTGCATAATCTTTAAATATTGTTTGTTGTAGCTAATTTATCCAAACACCTGAACTCTGGTCACTCTTATCTCATTGGTTGCTTCTTCCTCCTAACCAAATACATTTTCCGATAAACAAGTAAACAACCACATTCTAATGAATCGCATGTTCTGGGAATCGTTCGATCAGGTTAAAAGGTCACCCTAGAGGACAGCATCTATGTGTTTATTTTTAGGTCTTCACAGCTCGCGTTATCTTTCTCTGCCGAAGAGTGCAAAATACACAAAAACGTGTTACAATCTTATTTTAGTGCAATTTTTGTTATGATAAATTCCCCCTACTGTCGAAAATCTTGTCCCCAAGATTTGTTTAAAAAGTTAATGATTCGGAATAATTTGTCTTGCTGCAAAATTAGTGTACATAAAAGTTAACCGAATGTTCAAAGTGATATTTATTACTTAAAATTCATTTCAAATTTAGTAAACATTACGTATTTTCAGATGGCTTTTACAAAGGAAACATATAGACATATTACTATATATAATATAATCTAAATGCATACAAAATGTATAGAAATACAAAATACACTTTCCAAAAAAAAAAATTACAATATTTAAAAACACAACAAACACGAAAAATACTATGTACAATTTTCTTGGTTGCTTTTTTTTTCTCCAACTGGGCAGTGGTGGCACCTTTTTTTTCCAGAAAAACACAGTAGTGATAAAAAACCGTAAAAAATCTTGATTTACAATTGACAAAAATATGTTTCTCACAGTAACACATGATATACATTTTCATTACAAGACTTTATCCTGTTCAAATACATATCGTCCTATATCTGACGCATATCTGCTTTGAAAAAAAAGGTTAAAAGTTAAGTCTAAAGGAGCAATGATTTTCGTAATTATATCGGAAGAATGGAAAATAACTACATGTATATCCCTTCCATTACGATCATTTTCCCTTCAAAAATTTCTCACCAAACCCCGTGTTTGGTTGACTTTTATAAAGTCCTGACTTAACCTAAATGAAAGGTATAAGGGTTTTCCTTTACTATGTTTCAAGGCCCTTCCCATTTAGGATTTATTTTGGAACTTGCTTAACCTAAACAAATGGTCTACGGGGATTCCTTTACTATCTTTCAAGGCCCTTCCCATTTATAGGTTTTAATTAGATTCTCTCGCAAGAGTTTGTGACTTTACTTTCAACCTAAATGCATGGTGTACGGATTTTCCTTTACTATCTTTCAAGGCCCTTCCCATTTAGGATTTTTATTTGTAACTTAGTTAACCTATACAAATGGTCAACGGGGTTTCCTTTACTATCGTTCAAGGCCCTTCCCATTTATAGGTTTTTTTTTCTTGATTTGGTCTCATAAATTTAACTTTAAGAACACTTCATTTTGCAAGTCCCTAATTTATATTTCCTCATATGCGTGAACAATCTTATATCAGGTATATTATAAAACATTGCCCATGTAAAAAAAATATCAACAATATGCATGACAACATTATAAGTACCGTCGTCTTTAAAAAAAAATCTTGCAAACCAAAGGTAGGTATTTAGAAAAAAAAATGCTATCCTACCTGTACTCAGTTTCATTTTTTTTTTCAAAGTCTTACTCATAGGACACAAAATTTAACTGCACTGGAATTCGGAAGCAAGGGCTTCGGCACGGAACGACTGTGGTTATCCCAAAATATGAAATTGTTCGTGTTTCTGGCCACCAAAGGACGGGTTGGTAGTAGTCTACAATGTCCTGTTTGCACCATTAGGAGTTTTTAGTTCGTTTTTAGTTCGTTTCGTCTGTTTCATTAAACTCAAGGTCGGCACAAGTTTGTCAAAACGTGTTAGTCCTAGTTGGTTCTGCCAAGGATCGAATGTCAGGTCTTTTGGCCTCGTCGATCGTCTGACGGCTCTGGTCCGTGTTTTGCCTCTATTCAATTCCTCTGTCCGAAAATCCAGTGGGATTGTGGGTTAATCTTCATCTGCATGGGGGGGCGACTTAGAGAACTGTCCAAGGCTGATTTCTTCTATATTTGAATGTTTTTAACTTTCTTCTCAATCTGCAGTCAAGCAAACCGGATTCTCCAACCACCTATCATAACCGGGTCACTTGGCTTCGTCGATGTTCTGACGGCTCTGGTCCGTGTCTCGGCTTTATTAGAGTCCTCTGTCCGCAAAACCAGTGTGATTGCTAGCTAATCCTCGTCTAGGGGGCGACTTAGAGAACTGTCAAAGGCTATTAATTTCCTTCCTTCTGAATCTGACGTCAAGTTAAAATGACTCTCCACCACTTTTCATAAAAAAAAATAGACAAGTATTTATTGTTCGCTACCATGTTCAGGTTAACCTCCTTCACTGGAACTCGTGAAGAGGTACTGGGATTACTCATTCTAGCTCTTCATCTTTATTATTTAATTCACTCTGAACTCTCGCTTGGCTTGTGGAGGTACCGGGATGGCTCAATTCAGCTATCCTCTTTTATTATATAACTCCTTTTAAATTTGTGGACCAGAACGGCTGCCATAGTTGGGGAGTGGCGATGTAACCCAACCTGTATGAAATACAACCAAGGCAGTCAAGATTCAGCTTTCCACTGAAATCTTGTCTATCCCGGCCGTTTATTTCATACTAGGTTTAAGTTTGTATATTTCCATCTCCATATTTGTAACTCCTTCGAAATTTGCAAAAATTACCTTTCATTTTGATTTGAATTTTAATTACTATTATTCTGATCTTGATTTCGTTTTAAACTTCTAATGCACTTTTAAAATAATTATCAATCTTTTGCATAATCTTTAAATATTGTTTGTTGTAGCTAATTTATCCAAACACCTGAACTCTGGTCACTCTTATCTCATTGGTTGCTTCTTCCTCCTAACCAAATACATTTTCCGATAAACAAGTAAACAACCACATTCTAATGAATCGCATATTCTGGGAATCGTTCGATCAGGTTAAAAGGTCACCCTAGAGGACAGCATCTATGTGTTTATTTTTAGGTCTTCACAGCTCGCGTTATCTTTCTCTGCCGAAGAGTGCAAAATACACAAAAACGTGTAACAATCTTATTTTAGTGCAATTTTTGTTATGATAAATTCCCCCTACTGTCGAAAATCTTGTCCCCAAGATTTGTTTAAAAAGTTAATGATTCGGAATAATTTGTCTTGCTGCAAAATTAGTGTACATAAAAGTTAACCGAATGTTCAAAGTGATATTTATTACTTAAAATTCATTTCAAATTTAGTAAACATTACGTATTTTCAGATGGCTTTTACAAAGGAAACACATAGACATATTACTATATATAATATAATCTAAATGCATACAAAATGTTTAGAAATACAAAATACACTTTCCAAAAAAAAAATTACAATATTTAAAAACACAACAAACACGAAAAATACTATGTACAATTTTCTTGGTTGCTTTTTTTTTCTCCAACTGGGCAGTGGTGGCACCTTTTTTTTCCAGAAAAACACAGTAGTGATAAAAAACCGTAAAAAATCTTGATTTACAATTGACAAAAATATGTTTCTCACAGTAACACATGATATACATTTTTATTACAAGACTTTATCCTGTTCAAATACATATCGTCCTATATCTGACGCATATCTGCTTTGAAAAAAAAGGTTAAAAGTTAAGTCTAAAGGAGCAATGATTTTCGTAATTATATCGGAAGAATGGAAAATAACTACATGTATATCCCTTCCATTACGATCATTTTCCCTTCAAAAATTTCTCACCAAACCCCGTGTTTGGTTGACTTTTATAAAGTCCTGACTTAACCTAAATGAAAGGTATAAGGGTTTTCCTTTACTATGTTTCAAGGCCCTTCCCATTTAGGATTTATTTTGGAACTTGCTTAACCTAAACAAATGGTCTACGGGGATTCCTTTACTATCTTTCAAGGCCCTTCCCATTTATAGGTTTTAATTAGATTCTCTCGCAAGAGTTTGTGACTTTACTTTCAACCTAAATGCATGGTGTACGGATTTTCCTTTACTATCTTTCAAGGCCCTTCCCATTTAGGATTTTTATTTGTAACTTAGTTAACCTATACAAATGGTCAACGGGGTTTCCTTTACTATCGTTCAAGGCCCTTCCCATTTATAGGTTTTTTTTTCTTGATTTGGTCTCATAAATTTAACTTTAAGAACACTTCATTTTGCAAGTCCCTAATTTATATTTCCTCATATGCGTGAACAATCTTATATCAGGTATATTATAAAACATTGCCCATGTAAAAAAAATATCAACAATATGCATGACAACATTATAAGTACCGTCGTCTTTAAAAAAAAATCTTGCAAACCAAAGGTAGGTATTTAGAAAAAAAAAAATGCTATCCTACCTGTACTCAGTTTCATTTTTTTTTTTCAAAGTCTTACTCATAGGACACAAAATTTAACTGTCCAACAATGGATTATTTGTCTTGAAATCAGCACTGGAATTCGGAAGCAAGGGCTTCGGCACGGAACGACTGTGGTTATCCCAAAATATGAAATTGTTCGTGTTTCTGGCCACCAAAGGACGGGTTGGTAGTAGTCTACAATGTCCTGTTTGCACAATTAGGAGTTTTTAGTTCGTTTTTAGTTCGTTTCGTCTGTTTCATTAAACTCAAGGTCGGCACAAGTTTGTCAAAACGTGTTAGTCCTAGTTGGTTCTGCCAAGGATCGAATGTCAGGTCTTTTGGCCTCGTCGATCGTCTGACGGCTCTGGTCCGTGTTTTGCCTCTATTCAATTCCTCTGTCCGAAAATCCAGTGGGATTGTGGGTTAATCTTCATCTGCATGGGGGGGGGGGGGGGCGACTTAGAGAACTGTCCAAGGCTGATTTCTTCTATATTTGAATGTTTTTAACTTTCTTCTCAATCTGCAGTCAAGCAAACCGGATTCTCCAACCACCTATCATAACCGGGTCACTTGGCTTCGTCGATGTTCTGACGGCTCTGGTCCGTGTCTCGGCTTTATTAGAGTCCTCTGTCCGCAAAACCAGTGTGATTGCTAGCTAATCCTCGTCTAGGGGGCGACTTAGAGAACTGTCAAAGGCTATTAATTTCCTTCCTTCTGAATCTGACGTCAAGTTAAAAGGACTCTCCACCACTTTTCATAAAAAAAAATAGACAAGTATTTATTGTTCGCTACCATGTTCAGGTTAACCTCCTTCACTGGAACTCGTGAAGAGGTACTGGGATTACTCATTCTAGCTCTTCATCTTTATTATATAATTCATTCTGAACTCGCTTGGCTTGTGGAGGTACCGGGATGGCTCAATTCAGCTATCCTCTTTTATTATATAACTCCTTTTAAATTTGTGGACCAGAACGGCTGCCATAGTTGGGGAGTGGCGATGTAACCCAACCTGTATGAAATACAACCAAGGCAGTCAAGATTCAGCTTTCCACTGAAATCTTGTCTATCCCGGCCGTTTATTTCATACTAGGTTTAAGTTTGTATATTTCCATCTCCATATTTGTAACTCCTTCGAAATTTGCAAAAATTACCTTTTATTTTGATTTGAATTTTAATTACTATTATTCTGATCTTGATTTCGTTTTAAACTTCTAATGCACTTTTAAAATAATTATCAATCTTTTGCATAATCTTTAAATATTGTTTGTTGTAGCTAATTTATCCAAACACCTGAACTCTGGTCACTCTTATCTCATTGGTTGCTTCTTCCTCCTAACCAAATACATTTTCCGATAAACAAGTAAACAACCACATTCTAATGAATCGCATGTTCTGGGAATCGTTCGATCAGGTTAAAAGGTCACCCTAGAGGACAGCATCTATGTGTTTATTTTTAGGTCTTCACAGCTCGCGTTATCTTTCTCTGCCGAAGAGTGCAAAATACACAAAAACGTGTAACAATCTTATTTTAGTGCAATTTTTGTTATGATACTGCGTGATATAAGGTATTTACTGGTAGCGAACAAGTGACACTGGCAGGGAAGTCCACACACCAGTGCACATCCACAAGAGACAAGCAGGGATGATCGCACACTCGCCCTTGCGCAGTGACAAGCAGGGATGCCCGCACACTTGACACTATAGACACGGTTCTACACTAGAGACACTGGCAGGGATGTCCACACACCAATGCTCTACAAGATGCAGGCAGGGATGGCCACACACCTGATCTTGCGCAGCAACAAGCAGGGATGTCCGAATACTTGCTGCTAAGAGTTGCCAATTTCAGAACAGGGATGACCACACACTCTGACAAGTAATAAGCAGGGATGACCACACACTTACTACTTGGAACAGTATAATATAAGCAGGGAAGTCCGCTCACTTACACGTACATGTACCATGCAAGGTAGCAAAATAAGTTTAATCTTTGTAAAAGAGAAATCATAACAGCAGGACAGGTTTAAAACTAGTCCCGTCCTCTAATTAACTCATCACGTACAGCGTTCACCGTCTCAGTTACATCAAAGAGCGATCGCTAGCACAGATATTTCGAGTTTGACCTCTAGCACCAACTTTTATACTCATTGCCAGAAAAAACCCTTATATCTCAAGTACCATCTATAATACATAGTGATTATTTATCTACAAACTAATCAAAACACTTATTAGGCATTCAATTAACAAATCTTTAGTAACCCAACTAAAGTAACATACAATGATTATAATTGATAACTTTAATTCAAATTCAACACTAATTAAGTATTTATTTTCAATGCATACAATAAGTAATTAATAACGACAAGGGCTATAACTTTCGCAATAATGAAAATATAGGAAACAGCTTTCCGTTTCAATATTTTTAATAACTGAAGTTTATTCTTTGAAATCGTCGATGAAAGTGTATTAATAATTTTATAAACAAACAGTCACCAGTTACAAATACAATGTAAAATACTAGAGCAAAGCTCGTTGCAAAGCAACGAGTAGGTCTTCCGTCCTGTTTTGACCAGAAGTGACGTCAACAAAAGAAAACAATGAGCTAAGTTGTCTCCAGTCACTTTATAATTTCAATTTTGCATCAAAACCTTAAAAAATAAGCTATTTTTGGCTATTTCCGGTTTGATCGGAAGTGATGTTGACGGATGGAAAATTAAGTTTTATGCTTCCAGTGACATATGTTACCCAAAAACTTGTCAAGAACAGCAAAAATATGCATTTTCTGATGACTTCCGGTATGACCGGAAGTGACGTCGCCGGACGCATTTTGACGACTTCAATAGATTAAGGTAGAGACCGATAGCAATCACGTGATAGAAAGAATTCGCATATTTGCACGTGCTTTTTTTCCGGATTCCTGAACGCCGTCAAAAAAAAGTCTCCATTTACACAATATTGTCTATGCTACAAGATGGCCGACGAAGCGATCGAGAAATTTCCTTGACTTAAAAGACAAAGTTTCCATACGTATTAAATCTTTACGGTTCTCGAAATTGAAGCATCTTCATGAGAATCAAAATAGAAGTGAGACTGAAGCCGAGCATGAGCATAATTTTGGTGAAACTACTCCTTGTCCAGTGTCCGCTGCAGCACCACGTGGGTACTCCGGTATCGATCTGTGCCTGATGTTGTTTTCTGTATAGACATTTTAAAGACCATGACCTTACAGATGTTAATTGGTATGACGGAAGAAGTAAAATTTTTGGAGAACAGATTTTTCGTATGCTGTGTCCGTGTCAGATACATAAGGTGAATATTTACGATTTAGTATATCGATCATGACTATGGTGCTTGTTTGTTTACGCACAGGTCTGGTACAACCAGTATATTTAGCTTCAATTACCAATAAACTTCATAGATTTTTTTCCCTTCCTAAAGTATTTTTGTTTAGCTAAAAATTAAAACTTATTTCATGACCAGACTGTAACTTCTAGAATAGAAGAATAAAACCGGACATTTCTGGTGTCAGAACATGATAAGGGCCGGATTGGTAAAAATGGAAAGTAATCATACTTATCTGTGCCTAACACACGAGGTGGTGTTTAGTTATTCAGATCAAAAAATGGAAAAACATTTTTCGCTTAAATTGTTCAAATGCAGAAATGTATAAACTTTCTCTGCTTTGGATGGCAGATGCTTTTTAATTATTATAACCCCTTTTATAAATGATAGTGGACATTTACTTGCAAATCTTTAAAATTTGTCTTTTTGAAATAACGAGCAAATTGTAAAAAGTTGCATTGAAAAAAAAAAAAGAAACAACTTTAGGATCAAGTGACAAAAAAATAGGGTCAGTCAGGTAGCAGGAAACAAATCTATTTTTTAGCCTTATGCAATATTTATGTACCTGTAATAAATTTATGTATGTATTTGTTTTATGCTCAAAAGGGCCCTGATTATAAACAGATATCATATTCATAGATTATAAAAGAAATACACTGTATTTAATACTACAGGTGAAGCAAGCTATGAACTAGACAGTGTATTCAGCTTTCTCTGCTGAAATAATGTGACCAAATCAAGTGTCACCTGGAAAGAGGAATGCCAAGGGTGCTTTTTACATTAGGCCAGCATTTTTTTATTTTTAGGTTTACGAACATCAGAATGAAAAAGTCCCGTAGGAGGAGGAAATAAAAAAAAAATAAAATTATTCTTTTTGGATAAGTTATCGACTTTTGTACATTAATTTTTTTTCTTTTTTTATGCTTTCTTAACAGGCTCCATGCCACTGGACACATAAGGATTATAAAGGGGAAAATAGAGCCTTTGTTTATTTCATCATCTACAAGTTGCAAATTGGGGTCAGTGATATATATATTTTGTTATGTTGGACAAAATACAGATATTTAAAAAAATCAATTTTTCAAAACTCTTTCAGTATATCTTCATTTTTATTTTTAATATGTTTTGGTAAATGTGTAGAAATTGTTCTAAAATATACTTGAGACCTAAAATAATAATTCCTTTCATAAAACAGACAAGGAGTATTGGGGAGTAGGGTGAAATTTTTTGGATTAAGTGTAAATTAATTTTTCTGGCTGCCACAAACGATACTACATACCTGTATATATTTGTGTATAATACTTGTTTTTAACAGTTGAAGTATTTTATTTCTTTAGGCTATTGTTTATTTCTTCCTCAAATGGACTTAACTTCTCCCATAGTTTTATTCATTACATCTGATGCATACATGTAAGCCACCCTTTTCTGAAGAATGATGCTTATAAGACTGTAAGCTATAACAGAAACTTAAACAATGTCTCTGACAAAAGCTACCATGGACAGTTTTAAACCTGTGGGAGGAAAATAATTTACAGATACTTTTGAATACGGATACATAATTATCTCACCAGCATGTCATTGTGCAATAAAGTCATCAGCATTTTATTTGTCCTATGAACTTGTGTAAAGTTTTGAATGACACTCCTATAGATAAATAATTATTAAATATTAACATTAAACAAAGCTTTGGTGCTGCTATGGACTTTGCAAATCTACCTTCATTACCCGCCATGTTCATCTAAAACCGGAAGTACGAGTTTGTAAATTTGAAATCTCGATCCCCACTCAAATTTGACATCGGAAGGAAAAAAATCTGTTTTTCTCAATTTTATTTTTTTTCTGAAAATTCAAAAACTTGAGCGGCGGGTTTGTAAACCTAAAAATAAAAAATGCTGGCTTTAACTCCAAAATAGCCATTGGTTTGTATTTTTTCTTTCAATTTACCAGGGACCTATATACTAACTTAGTATATAGGTCCCTGAATTTACACTTGCACATGTATCAGGGAAAATCCAGAAATTTTTTTCAAGGGAGTGGTAAAAAGGAGGTGTTTTATAATACATGTATTAAAAATTTAAATTTATGATTTTTATTCCTTGTATTTTTAATTTAAACACCATAATGTACATACAGTATTATTGTATACATATAGAAGCATTTTCTTAAGTCAATAATTTCTCAAAGATCATATTAATTAATATTTCAGGAAAGTTCAAGCCAGATCTGCTACAGCAAACTGAACATAAAGTGGCATACTTGTGTGTCAGGAAACGAGGAACATGTATGGCTGGTCTGAGAATCTAACCGGGGATCCCTGCATCACTACTTACATGTAGGTGTTCTATTGACTTAAATACATGTATGGTTAAATATTTGTGTATAAACATATAAAAAGTCATGTTGTAAATTGAATTCAAAACTGAATAACCAATACAATTGTAAAATGTAAAGATGTTTTCTAACTTGAATGAAATTGTTTCAACTAAAGCACCAAAGAATTGGTATATATGATAATATGAAGAAGTCAGTATTGTTAAAAAACTTGTAATTGACATGGTTTTTTAACAATATTGACCTCTTCACATTATCATAGCTAAATTTGCAAAATAAATCAAAATTGTTAATAAATTCTACATTTAAAAAAAAAATAGATCAAGCTATTTACTTTATTTTATTTTCATCATGTTACAGATCCCATGGAAATATAGGATCCTTGGCTAATCATGTGACATCTGCAGTGTTACAAAAGAATATTGGATTTATATCAATAAGGTAATTAGGGACAAAACTGAATTAAAAAAATGGAATAAGATGTAAAAAGAAAAGTATTTTAATTCCACATATAATAGTTAGGTTGCTAGTTGTATATGCATTGATGTGTCACTGACAGGTACATGTAGTTTTTTATTTCCACAAAAACTTGATCCTTTGGTATTAACTCTTGAACAGTTTGTGCTGAGTCTTTATATTTCATGTTTATTTCTTTTCCTTTAACCCCATGGTCTTGGCCTTAGAGTGTGGCCTACATTTAGAAACTAAAGTATTTGATCTTTATCCTTATATACCAGTTTGTTTAATTAAGACAATTCATTAATCCAAATAATTTCCTTGGGAGCAAAAGTGCCCAGATTAATGAGGCTGACTTTATATGCATTTAATTTTAAAAATTCATGACATTATATAAAAAAGGTATCTCAAAAGTGTCTTATATTCATATAGACATAGTCATACTATTTTTGTAGTGTAAGAAAGAATTAAAACATGTATTTTCATTGTTATTGTATTAAAATATTTTGTTCTTTTCAGAAAAAGAACTACCAGAAGGAGACGGTAAAGAGGAACGGACATATCACACCATAAGACGTGCTTCAAAATCTGAAAATACAGAGTGAATTTTGCTTACTGCAGATCCTTGTGAAAGAACACCTTTGTTGTATTGACATAAAAACAACGGAATTGTCATGATCCTTGAACAAGACGCAACTGGCTGCATACGATGGCAATTAAAAATGCATACATGTTTACACTGATCTTTGTTAGCCAATAAGACAAAAAGCAAAATAGCAAGTTTATCCTACGAGGGGCGTTCAATAAATAATGTCATTAGCTCGATTACATACAACATAGTAGTCATATGACATAAAGCTTGACTTTCTCTCATTATTGAATCTTTAATGAATTTATAACAGTTTATGTGATCACTTTTCATCACATAGTTTTATCGTGAGAAGCTGGGAAACAAGGGCTATTCGAGACACTGCATTATAAATGAATGGTAAAGAATCAGTAAACAAGAGTGAAAATAAAAGCAACATTAAAGCTGCTGTAAAACTTGTTAAAATCCCAAAGAAATATTCACTGAAATATGTGACATTTACAGCAACCGATGCCTGTTTTAAAGACAAATTAGCAGGTGGATTTCAAAGATAAAAATTTATATAATGGGCATCAAAAATGGGTACCCTCCTTGCCAACAAAAAATATAACAACTTATGTACTGTTTGCCAACTTTCAACAAATAATATTTGATGTTGTATGATTGACTCTGAGACACATAACAAATTTGATAGACATCATATCGGGAGTAGTTTACACTGTTTTTAAGAAACGTTTGACAGTAATTAAGCTTGGTACTCTAAGGTCACCCTGTATTTTGAAAAATTAGTGAAAACGACAGCGTGTACAAAAGTCATAACAATTATTTTAAAATATCAGTAATTGTAATAATCCACGTTTGTTTTATATTCAAACAGATATTTGAACATGAATCTATTGCTTAAAACCATTAAAACAAAATTTACCATAAGATGTACTTGATAAAAACGGCGAAGGTCTGTCAAGAACAAAGGTATGCAAGAGCACAAAAACAGATTTATATGCAATTTTCTTTAATATTAGTGGTATTATTGTTCAAATTCGTATTCGGGGAGACAGTTTAATATCTGGAGGTGACTAGAAAGCAGCTTTTTTGCAAAGAAATCGAAAGGTCTATCAGAGAAAGGACCCAGAATCAGGAATCCACTACATTGAATTTCTTCATGACAGCGTTTAAATCCGCATGCCCTAAAGAGTAAAGGGGTTTACGGGATAAAGAGAAAGTTAATGTTTTTCACATTAACAATATTTGCCAGATCTTTGACCTTTTGACTTGTTTCTATTTACAAACTTGAATAAAACACCTTTCAGAAGGAAAAAAGAAGTCCAGGAAATCATTGGATCTGCCATTTTCCAGTATACTAAGGGTCATACCCAAAAATGAGTTCTAAAAACAATCGGAAAATGGATTTAAAATGTTACAGACATGTGTTTGAATTAAAATAGATTAATAAGTAAAATCATGAAGACTAAATTATTGAAAAGCGTCGTCTGCTTCTTTCTGAGCCCCAATGACATTATTTATTGAACGCCCCTCGTATTACCGTACATGTACTGAATGTATTCACTTTATTTTGTTGAACTACATCATGAGTTTAAAAATTGTACAGTATCACATACAGTTTATGGTGGGATTCCTCTAACTTTTATGAATCTGTTTGCAAAATCTATACTTTAAAGTTACAAATTATTACCTCTATTATATATTATAAAAATACGTTTTAAAGTTAATCCTGGTGACTGTACAGAGGATTAAACAAATTAGGAAAAATCCCTCTGTAAAATGAAAATCTAAACCTGCATAGATATTATATAAATCTAAACTACAAATGTTACAGCAGACAGCCTCGTGGCATTAATATTACTAAAAACAGAGAAAATTTGGAAATAAAGCATTATCTATTTTACACTTTTCTTTTAAATTTAATCATAGGTCATTGAAGTGGAAACTAGTCCGAACTAAAATCATTTAAATATAAAGGAACACTTCTAGTATACCGGTCCCTGTAAATATGGCGCTAAAATAGGTGCCGCCGAAGGCGGTGTACAATATATAGAGGATCGCGTGAGCGATCGACGAAATCGAAAAAGAAGCCACAAATTGCAAATTTGACTCCAAATTCGTGTTCCTTGTGAAAAATTGGGTTAAAAAAACTGGTTTTTAAACACAGTTTTTTAAATGAGAATTAAAAGATTTCGTAAAATAACCTACTTGTTTAGGAAGTAAAACTCCATCTTGCGTTGTTTAGGAATGTGGTCACATGATCAATTTTTGACGTAATCTCATAAATATTCATGAAATGCGTCACTTGTGTTTTGACGTAATGAAGAAATGCCCGATAAGACTCAAAGTGCAATGATATTAAAATTGCGAGATTTTTGTGAGAAATACAGGGATTTAACAAATGTTAGCTAATTACTAGTCATCGATGGATTGAATTGTGCATCATCATCGATTTGAAAGGAAAAATATTCTGAATATTTGGACATTAGGAGGTCAGGATATCGAGCTGCACTGCCTGCAGTTAACGGTAAGTCGCTTTTACAATAACTTGCCTAAACTCAGCGCTGAAAATCGTCATGTTTCGATATTTGAGTTGATTTACCCAAACTTTCATTTATAAAATTTGGAATCCTGTTCTTTGTAAAGCAAAAATTTCATGAACTAAACCAAAGTGTAAGATATCGACACGATTCGACAGGCTGATTCATGCAAGTTTTTGGTCACAAAAGGCACTCAAAGTAGTGCCTTTTGTAAGCAAAAATTACATAAATAAGGAACACTTCTAGTATACCGGTCCCCATAAATATGGCGCTAAAATAGGTGCCGCCGAAGGCGGTGTACAATATATAGACGATCGCGTGAGCGATCGACAAAATTGAAAAAGAAGCCACAAATTGCAAATTTGACCCCAAATTCGTGTTCCTTGTGAAAAATTGGGTTTAAAAAACTGGTTTTTAAACACAGTTTTTTAAATGAGAATTAAAAGATTTCGTAAAATAACGTACTTGTTTAGGAAGTAAATCTCCATCTTGCGTTGTTTAGGAATGTAGTCACATGATCAATTTTTGACGTAATCTCATAAATATTCATGAGATGCGTCACTTGTGTTTTGACGTAATGAAGAAATGCCTGATAGGACTCAAAGTGCAATGCTATTAAAATTGCGTGATTTTTGTAAGAAATACAGGGATCTAACAAATGTTAGCTAATTACTAGTCATCGATGGATTGAATTGTGCATCATTATCGATTTGAAAGGAATTCTGAATATTTGGACATGATTAGGAGGTCAGGATATCGAGCTGCAGTTAACGGTAAGTCGCTTTTACAATAACTTGCCTAAACTCAGCGCTGAAAATCGTCATGTTTCAACAATAGAGTTGATTTACCCAAACTTTCATTTCTTAAACTTTCCTTTGTAAAGCAAAAATTTCATGAACTAAACCAAAGTGTAAGATATCGGCACGATTCGACAGGCTGATTCATGCAAGTTTTTGGTCACAAAAGGCACTCATAGTGCCTTTTGTATAAAGCAAAAATTACATAAATTAGCCCAAAGTCAGAAAGATTACAGAGTGGATTTCTAAAACAACCCAATTTTAAAAACTATATAACCTAACCCTAATCACTCGATCGGATGCGTTTTGTTGAAGCGAGTGGGAAATTGCGGTTTGTTTACATTCTGCATAGCAACGGCAAGGGAAATAACTGCTCATGCGCAATCGCGTGATTCTGGGGACCGGCATACTAGAAACTTCCCCCTAACCCTAATCACTCGATCGGATGCGTTTTCTTGAAGCGAGTGGGAAATTGCGGTTTGTTTACATTCTGCATAGCAACGGCAAAGGGAAATAACTGCTCATGCGCAATCGCGTGATTCTGGGGACCGGCATACTAGAAACTTCCCATCATCATAACAATCAAAAGCTTGTGTACTTACAATTTTATCTCTAAAGTCATTTTACTTTTCCAGCGCTTTTCGATATAAACAAATAACATTTTTACCTCCTTATATTAAAGAGCGCACAATGAATATAATGGCGCTAAATTTCAAATTACATTTCTAAGAACACTACATTTATTTGAGACTGTCGCTAAACCCGTTTATTACACTGAAACATATAACTATAAACTATACAAATACATAATGAGGTGACTATTACAATATTGCTTTATATAAAATGTATCTGTCAAAATAGTCATAACACCAAATTTTCTATTTAAATAAAAATTTGTGGGAAGACACTACGTATCTGAGCAGAAAAACAATTATTCAAACCTTTTTCAGAATTATTTTTTAACATTTGGACGTCTTACACATTGTGAAACTCGGAAAGGAAAACACGGAGGTTACAAACAGTAATATGGAGAATCTTTTTATTTTCAACAATGGAATATCGCAAATGAAAATGGTGTCGTCATACAGCCTTCAATGTCTTATTCATTCAAATCCCGACTATATAATAAAACAATTATGGACTCTTTAGGTATAATAATCATGTGACCTTAATTTGTGCGAAAAACTATGTGAGCTGGAAAAGTTTGTTGACCTGTAAATAGTCTTCTTGTAAATGCTAAGGAAAGTCCAATTTTTGATTCCTCGTCATCAGAATAAAGGCTCGGAACTGTGATTATTGATATTGCATATCATAGGCTTTTTAAACCCGCACGTTTTACGGAAGAAAATGCAGCTAAAACAATCCGTCTTTTCCTTAAACTTCAATATGCCAATAAAGGAATTGACGCGGTTAATATAAGTAATATTCTTAATCACAAAAGGGTCCAGTTTTGTATTCCACCATATTTCAAGTTAAAGACTACACCTTGTATTTCCTACAATTGTACATCGACTATTGCTTCCAAACTTTTCAATTACAAAAAAACTTTACATTACCTGGATACTGAAACATAATCCTCGATCGTGTTCATGTTCTTCTTCGCCCTAAAACTATAGTCCTGCTATTACAGGTGACGTAAATATAGTTAATAATGAGGACCTTAGATCACTTATTTTAAAAGGTCCTAAATATATGGAACCCCGATCCTTCAACTGGCGTCGGAATTTCATAAATATCACAGATTCTGTTGAAAATTACGCCATACGATGGGCCAGATATGAAAAAGAAGACGTTGACACGTTGTCAGAATGGATAAAATGTATTAGATCTATGTTAAAGTCGCGTATTAGAAGACTGAGGGGCAAAATGAAAACCATCTATCCTTCTGTGTTCAATAAACCAGAAGTGAAAAAAGAATTAGATAGATTACATGATCATTACGTACTGGTCCCTGCCGACAAAGCAGGTAACAACATTGTCTTCATTTCTGAGGCTTATTATATAAATTGTATAGCACTTGGATTAAATTCTGCAAGTGGTTATCCAACTAAATAATACTTGATGATACTCACAGTTCCCTCTCTACAGTTGAACATCTTCAAAATCACATGTCAGTTTTGAATATTTTTAATATCCAAAATGAATTTGAACTGAAAAAATGAAAAAAACCAAAATGAATTTGAACTACCATATATATTTCTACAAGTAAATGCAACAATTATTTCGTATATTGGATACCAAAACTTCATAAGAATACTTACAAACAAAGATACATTGCGGGTTCCGGTAAATGTTCAACCAGGCCTCTTTCTGTTTCTGTACTCCTCACTAAGATAGTAACAGTAGTGAAGGAGAAACTTTAAGAGTACTGTGGAACAATATTTTCAGGAAGTGAGGTAAGTCAGATGTGGATACTTAAAAATTCCAAGGAACTTTGAACAATTTGAAATCACAAGACTTCACAAAAATCAACAACTTAAAAACTTACGGCATTTCAACTTTTTACACAACCATTCCCCACGAGAAATTAAAGTCCAGGCCTTTTGATATCATTGACAGCTGCTTTTTCAATAAAAATGGAACTCATAAATTTACTAACCTTGTCATTGGTCATTCCGAAAATCATTTTTATAAAAAACATTTTGATTGTACGTACAAGTACTCTGAAGTTGACATAAAAATATGCCCGAGTTTCTGATTGACAGTATTTTTGTCGTTTTTGGAGACCAGGTCTTCCAACAATCTATAAATATTCCCATGGGTACCAATTGCACCCCGTTACTAGCAGACCTAGTTTTGTATTCATATAAAGCAGAATTTGTGCAAAATCTTATGCGACATTTAGATATATCGACGATGTATAGTCAATAAACAATCAACAATAGTTATTTCCATTCTATGCCGATACGATATTTCTTGGTGAGCTTTAGATAAAAGATACCACAGGGTCTGACTTCTGTTTCATATTTGGATAATTAACTTAAAAAAGACGTTAATGAAAATTTAACAACCAAGCTCTATGATGAACATGAGGACTTTAACTTTTCTATCGTCAACTTCCCTTACTTATGCAGCAATATACCTTAATCGCCTGCATACGGAGTGTACATATCTCAATTGAATCGATACGCAAGAGCATGCTCTACGTGTGAACAATTTCTAAAACAAAGTATATTATAGACAAACAAATTGACAAACTTTCAGCTGTCTCGAGTAAAGTCATTATTTCGTAAGTTCTATGGTCGAAACAATAACCTTGTCCGCAAATGCAATTTATCATTGAGTCAAATGCTGACTGACGTTTTTCATACTAATTGTTATTGCATTATTTTTACAGTAAATTGACGACGGATTTTTTCCCGTTATTTCCCGATCTTGACAAGGAGCTCATGGCGGATGAGACCGGTCGGCAAGGGATGCTCACTCCTCCATGGCACCTGATTCCACCTCCGATGTTTTGGAGGTCCGTGTTTGCTCTGCTCCTAGTTTGTACTGTTTAAAGGGCTTTTGATGTTGAATATTGCTCGTGTTATCTCCATATATTTCATTTTATAGGAAAAGGCAATTTATCCTTTTATATGAAACCCTAGTGCTAGATCAAAATTATTTTTTAAATTGAAATTAATAATTATCATCATCACATTATAATTTTATTGTCATCTTAATTGATCAAAAGCGAGCATTTTTGCATTACTTTGGTCTTTAAACAACCCCCTTTCTCCCTGTGAAAGACCAAATCCTTTAATTTTAAATTGCTAAATAGTTAATTGCAATACATAGTATATTTCATTCAGTTTTTAATTTAACAATATATGGATATTTTAACGAAACATTTGGCCTTTTCTTTGATTTCGTTTTAGAAAAAATGTGAATTATTAAGCTATCATTGTTTTGCTAAATAAGTCAAATTAAATGAAAATAAACAAAATTCTATATAACTTGTTGAAAAGAGATCAGTTGATGAAAGTTGACCCCAGAAGAACCCTGCAGTTCATTGATAACAAAATTTAAAACTCTCGATTTTCCTTCTCTTTACAAAAAAAATCTCTGACCTTTTATATGCCTAATATACCTGGTAGAAAAAGTAAATGAAACATCTAACAGTGACTAAAACCGCCAAAGTTTCCTCAGCTATGCTGTTTAAATCCATGTTTACAATGTTTTCTTAAGAAATAAATAACAAGTTAAAAAAACTTCGATGGGAATTGAAGTGGGTCGGTTACGTGACCAAATCCGTTGAAGGCCGTACCGACCCACTTCAATACCCATTGATGTTTTTTTAACTTATAATTTATTACTTATATTTATAATTGAGACGGATAATTGAATATATTCGAATTTAAATATTTCACATAATATATGACATTTGTCGTGGAATTTGATAAAATTACGCAAGGTGTAAATCGGCTTGAAAGGCGGTTACGCTTCGAATTTATTAGACAAAGGTTCTGCTAGTTAATTTGAAATCAAGATTTGATCAAAAACCTTAAATCTACGATATCTGTAAGGCATGTTTACTATGATGTTAACTATGGTGTTTTCTATGATGTTTTTCATTATTTTAATAATGAAAACACTTTTATTGGGAAGTGTTTTCCAAATTTATTTCCTTTCCGTTAAATTGTTAATCTTTAACATCAAGTGTCAAATAAGATTTTATAAATGAATGCAATTTTGACTCAATTCTGAGACTCCCTAGAATGCTTATTAACCGCACAAGCCTTTATCGATGAAATGGGTGGATTCAAATTTAAAAGGTAAAGGGAATATTGTTTACTTATTAAAAGTTGAATGACAACGGAAACTGTATATAAACTGTAAAACTTCTCATAAACATGGTAAAGAACTAAAGTTACATCGTGACATTCATAAATTTGAAGTGAGGGGAAGATGCACGCTTCTGTTGACTTTAGTAAAGGGAATGCGGGTTTTTACAAACCGGAAATATCTACTTTCGTTTTAAAAGGTCTTTCAGGTAAAAATTTATGTAATACATGAACATCTATACGTCGAAATATTTCAGCGATCAACTTAACTTTTGAAATCTCAGGAACCTTATTATATATGTCAGGTAATATTTTGAAATATTTACTAGGGTACTGGTTTTAAAGATAGTGATGTAAAGGTTACCAAAATGCATATCATTTTCTAAAGTACACACCAAGACAATTAATACAGACATACCATTGAGACTGTTAAAAGTTCTGAATTATAAGTTTAGCTTGGTAGTGTTTGTGTCCACACCCATCCATACACCCTCATCCACCAAACCTCTCTCTCTCTCTCTATCACACACCTCTATCAAACACATCGCACACATGCACACATCAGGTGTACTGAACATATTTTATTGTAATATATATACAAAGGGATTGGGCACAAGTTCTTAAAACTTATTTTGCCCTCTCCCTACATGAAAAGTTTATAAAATTTATGTTACATGTGTTACACGTACAGTTTTAGAAAAAAATGTAAAGTCACTGCAAGAAAATTTGTGAAGTACAAATGCTATACACAAACAATTACAATATATCATTTAAATCTGTCAGACTGCTGAATATATGAGTGTACAATGGAAAAAAGATATTCATTTTCAGCAACACTTAGTGAAGTATCGCCCCACAGTAAAGTATGGGTGTCAACAATGTGAACCCTATAAAATCTCAAACACTTGTTGAAAAATTCTTTCCTGGCCTTAGTATAATTGGGACAAGAGAAAAAAATAATGGTGCGTATCTTTTACTTTAGGTAAATTGAAATTATGAAATACAGAACATACATGTATGGGACTTCATGTTTAAAATTATCTGTGACAACACCTTTCAGAATATTTGCTATACCTTTTATTAATTCGATATTTTATATCTTTTTTGTATGATGAACAGAGAAAACAAGATAAATAAACAAAGATAAACAAACAAAAAATAGATTTACAATACACCACAAGTAATTGCATCCCGGTGACTATTATACCCCATTCATACGACATGATTTGCATACCTCAGTATATTTTACACATAAGTAAATTTACTTACATAAGCAATTTTTGTTGTATGAACTGATTTACTCATACGCAAATCCTGCGTAAAAAAAAATTACACCTGGTCAGGACTAGGTGTAAATTAATTTTTGCATACACTTTGAAGCAAATTAACAGCTCATGTGTGTAAATTTTGTTGTATGAACTCACAGCAAATTAACATATTATGTATACATTTTGTTTTCTTTATTGCATAAATTACCATTATAAGTGTTGTTTCGGTTGTGTATCCATTGGCGTGTAAATATCAGTCGGTAAACATGGTGGCAAGAAGGCAAAACTCTAAACAAGGAGCCATTATCAATGTTCGAATTTGCAAAAACGAGGGCATCTTGCATCCTTAATTTCTGGCAGACCTTTGTTTTTAGAGATATGTAGCTGTGGTCGAAAACAATTAAATGCCCTGTAGGATAAATAAGTATGTCCTTACTATTCAAGTTGTTGATTTCCATATATTTGTGTTGTTCAAAGGTTATTGAGATCGATCACTGTTAGTTGTCGTCATCCTTTTCATTCTCCTGGAAAAAATATAATTATCATATTCAAGCAGATATTTTATAATGGCCTCACACACGTGATGTACTGTATATTTCCCAACACCAAAAAGATTCCAATCGTCCTATTTCTGCTGAGGACGTAAACAAGTAGATGGTAATAGTCACCTTTTTCTTTACACCCAACAGCTCTTCTACAGTCTTTAGGGCCAGTGCAAAAACATTTTCCAACATTAAACAACAACAAAATTATTAAATTTTCCTTCTTCGTGCGTAAATTCGTATGCCATTCTTTGTCCTTAAAGTCATTCAAAAGTTTTTTTCGTACCAATAAATCGGTGGATCGGACTCCCTCCCCCTACACCCCAGTTTATTTGAGGAACATCCAAAAGTTAGTCTTATACCCAAACAATAAGAAAATATCCCTTTTCTATAAAAATTCTCAGTTCTGTCCATCTCCTTATTTTATATGAAAATATGAGGTTTTACTAATAGTACGTCTGAACGCATAGCAAATTAACTTTAACTTACGTGTGTAGATTTACTTATATGTAAAATTGCACACAGGAGCAAATTTTCGTCGTATGAATGGGGTATAACATACGAAAACTGGAGACAAGAATTCTTTGAATTATCTTGTTTAACAAGATTTTAGACATGCAGTACACCATTTGTCCGGAAAAATTTTTCTACTGCTACTGGGATTCAATGGAAGTTCATACTTGGTATTACTTTTAACACAAGGGTAATTAATAATCGTAACTCAAGCTCATTCCGGCAATCTTAAGGTTACTGGCATCAAAAGGCTTTATCTTTGTTATGTAGAATTAATGGAATATTAATCTCCTCCTTAGTACAGGTATTTCTTTCTTTTAATGCATAAGAGTACTTCATAAGCTTAGTGCAAGGTCATTACGGCAAGTTAAGTGTCGGAAATGTTCACATCTTGTGACTGTTCATCAGCAAATTTTTTTTCGTTTAGAATCACTCCGATCCATCAGAAATACAATTAAGTTGATATATAAATGATGCTGTAGTTCCTCATTGAGAACTTCTTTGTAGTCTTTGAAGACCAACACTAATTCTGTTTCCTTATTATGTGATATGTTCTTATATTACTTTAAACTTAGGCTAACAATTTTTTAAACTTCTACATGAGAAGAAAGCACTTGATAAACCTCGACATTCACATATACGTATATTCATTAGGTTTTAACACTATTTATTTACAATTATCCAGTGTTTTCGAAATAAGAGACACCGCCGAATCTATACATCTGTGTTTTTTTTCTGAATATAGATGATAATTGCCAACAAACAACTCTTTGACAAACAAGATAACTTAGCTTTTCCATATCCTTAGTTAGTTGTATTCTGCTATCACCTGCATGTGATGTTTATGTTTACCAATTTATTCCATGCTCGAGCATGTTCTTCATGCTATCAATTTCTAATCCGAGGCAGACATTGCTGATAGGTAAGTTGATGTATGGATTTTAGCTACCTGGTTTAAAGTCAGCATATCGTATGCACTATCGTCGTTATTATGACGTTTTTTGTCAATTCGAAATATAAATATAACAAATAGTAATCATACACAAAAGGTTTTTGAAACAATTCAGATCGGTGGAACAGAGCAACACGGACCCTCTAAAAACATCAAAGGTTGGATCAAGTGTCATGTAGGAGGAAGCACTCCCGATGACCGGTCACACCCGCCATTTGCTCCTTGACATGATCAGGAAAACGGAAAATTCGTAGACAATTCTGAGTGTAAAAAAATTGACCCATTATAATGAAAAAAAATCATTCAGCATTCGACTAAACGATACACTGTTATTGCTTGTAATGTCATTGTGTCGACCATAGAAGTTGCAAAATGACGAGACTGTTGATTTTCTTGTATTATCAACTTTAAGTTTGTCTCGTTTTAGAAATTGTTCGTATGTAGAGCATGTTCTTGCGTATCACTCCAAATGGGAAACATAAATTTTAGGTGATAAAGGTTTATTCTTAGATAAGTTTATGATATAAGGGGCCTCAATACCGAAGTCCTGCGTCACGGTAGACGTTGGCAAGATGAGGCACTCTCGCTGCTTAATGACCCTTAATGCCGAGTTTAAGCCTAAATTTGAAGATCTTCGCCGGTGTATGGTGACCTCTATAAATGAGAGAAAAAAATCTTAAATGGAAAGTAAAACAACATAAATTTAATTATTTATTATAAAGGTTTTTTTTTGTATGATGAACAGAGAAAACAAGATAAATAAACAAAGATAAACAAACAAAAAATAGATTTACAATACACCACAAGTAATTGCATCCCGGTGACTATTATACCCCATTCATACGACATGATTTGCATACCTCAGTATATTTTACACATAAGTAAATTTACTTACATAAGCAATTTTTGTTGTATGAACTGATTTACTCATACGCAAATCCTGCGTAAAAAAAATTACACCTGGTCAGGACTAGGTGTAAATTAATTTTTGCATACACTTTGAAGCAAATTAACAGCTCATGTGTGTAAATTTTGTTGTATGAACTCGCAGCAAATTAACATATTACGTATACATTTTGTTTTCTTTATTGCATAAATTACCATCATAAGTGTTGTTTCGGTTGTGTATCCATTGGCGAGTAAATATCAGTCGGTAAACATGGTGGCTAGAAGGCAAAACTCTAAACAAGGAGCCATTATCAATGTTCGAATTTGCAAAAACGAGGGCATCTTGCATCCTTAATTTCTGGCAGACCTTTGTTTTTAGAGATATGTAGCTGTGGTCGAAAACAATTAAATGCCCTGTAGGATAAATAAGTATGTCCTTACTATTCAAGTTGTTGATTTCCATATATTTGTGTTGTTCAAAGGTTATTGAGATCGATCACTGTTAGTTGTCGTCATCCTTTTCATTCTCCTGGAAAAAATATAATTATCGTATTCAAGCAGATATTTTATAATGGCCTCACACACGTGATGTACTGTATATTTCCCAACACCAAAAAGATTCCAATCGTCCTATTTCTGTTGAGGACGTAAACAAGTAGATGGTAATAGTCACCTTTTTCTTTACACCCAACAGCTCTTCTACAGTCTTTAGGACCAGTGCAAAACATTTTCCAACATTAAACAACAACAAAATTATTAAATTTTCCTTCTTCGTGCGTAAATTCGTATGCCATTCTTTGTCCTTAAAGTCATTTAAAAGTTTTTTTTTCGTACCAATAAATCGGTGGATCGGACTCCCTCCCCCTACGCCCCAGTTTATTTGAGGAACATCCAAAAGTTAGTCTTATACCCAAACAATAAGAAAATATCCCTTTTCTATAAAAATTCTCAGTTCTGTCCATCTCCTTATTTTATATGAAAATATGAGGTTTTACTAATAGTACGTCTGAACGCATAGCAAA
Source organism: Saccostrea cuccullata (assembly GCF_032062105.1). Taxonomy (NCBI): domain Eukaryota; kingdom Metazoa; phylum Mollusca; class Bivalvia; order Ostreida; family Ostreidae; genus Saccostrea; species Saccostrea cuccullata. The sequence continues at coordinate 256,460 of NW_026927209.1, read as the reverse complement.
TTAACTTTAACTTACGTGTGTAGATTTACTTGTATGTAAAATTGCACACAGGAGCAAATTTTCGTCGTATGAATGGGGTATAACATACGAAAACTGGAGACAAGAATTCTTTGAATTATCTTGTTTAACAAGATTTTAGACATGCAGTTCACCATTTGTCCGGAAAATTTTTTCTACTGCTACTGGGATTCAATGGAAGTTCATACTTGGTATTACTTTTAACACAAGGGTAATTAATAATCTTAACTCAAGCTCATTCCGGCAATCTTAAGGTTACTGGCATCAAAAGGCTTTATCTTTGTTATGTAGAATTAATGGAATATTAATCTCCTCCTTAGTACAGGTATTTCTTTCTTTTAATGCATAAGAGTACTTCATAAGCTTAGTGCAAGGTCATTACGGCAAGTTAAGTGTCGGAAATGTTCACATCTTGTGACTGTTCATCAGCAAATTTTTTTTCGTTTAGAATCACTCTGATCCATCAGAAATACAATTAAGTTGATATTTAAATGATGCTGTAGTTCCTCATTGAGAACTTCTTTGTAGTCTTTGAAGACCAACACTAATTCTGTTTCCTTATTATGTGATATGTTCTTATATTACTTTAAACTTAGGCTAACAATTTTTTAAACTTCTACATGAGAAGAAAGCACTTGATAAACCTCGACATTCACATATACGTATATTCATTAGGTTTTAACACTATTTATTTACAATTATCCAGTGTTTTCGAAATAAGAGACACCGCCGAATCTATACATCTGTGTTTTTTTTTTCTGAATATAGATGATAATTGCCAACAAACAACTCTTTGACAAACAAGATAACTTAGCTTTTCCATATCCTTAGTTAGTTGTATTCTGCTATCACCTGCATGTGATGTTTATGTTTACCAATTTATTCCATGCTCGAGCATGTTCTTCATGCTATCAATTTCTAATCCGAGGCAGACATTGCTGATAGATAAGTTGATGTTGTATGGATTTTAGCTACCTGGTTTAAAGTCAGCATATCGTATGCACTATCGTCGTTATTATGACGTTTTTTTTTGTCAATTTGAAATATAAATATAACAAATAGTAATCATACACAAAAGGTTTTTGAAACAATTCAGATCGGTGGAACAGAGCAACACGGACCCTCTAAAAACATCAAAGGTTGGATCAAGTGTCATGTAGGAGGAAGCACTCCCGATGACCAGTCACACCCGCCATTTGCTCCTTGACATGATCAGGAAAACGGAAAATTCGTAGACAATTCTGAGTGTAAAAAAAATTGACCCATTATAATGAAAAAAAATCATTCAGCATTCGACTAAACGATACACTGTTATTGCTTATAATGTCATTGTGTCGACCATAGAAGTTGCAAAATGACGAGACTGTTGATTTTCTTGTATTATCAACTTTAAGTTTGTCTCGTTTTAGAAATTGTTCGTATGTAGAGCATGTTCTTGCGTATCACTCCAAATGGGAAACATAAATTTTAGGTGATAAAGGTTTATTGTTAGATAAGTTTATGATATAAGGGGCCTAAATACCGAAGTCCTGCGTCACGGTAGACGTTGGCAAGATGAGGCACTCTCGCTGCTTAATGACCCTTAATGCCGAGTTTAAGCCTAAATTTGAAGATCTTCGCCGGTGTATGGTGACCTCTATAAATGAGAGAAAAAAATCTTAAATGGAAAGTAAAACAACATAAATTTAATTATTTAGTCCATCTGCCTACTAAGCTAACAAAGGTTTCGTTAGAAACTTAATTGTCCTCTTTCAAATCCCTTTACTTGACCCCTTTTTCGTGTGTCAAGAGGTTGTCTCCAAGTTTCTTGTAGTCTTTCTGTCTTTTGTCTCTCTGTTGATATCCATCTTACTGTATTCTGCGATTGATTTTGGTTTGATTCTGTAAGTATGTTAATCCAATTCTAACACTTGTTTTTCGTGTGTGACAAAGGGAGTGTTTAATTGCTACAACTTGTTTGTGATATCTTATGCCTTATATTTTGTCTTTTACATAGGTATCTTATTCTATCTAGCTAGCTTGTTGAAGATAAACTGTCTTTCTAAATTGGGTTTTATTTGGAACGTAAGATTCTTAAATCAATGTCTGTGTTGATTATTTTAAGATTTGGGTGTTGTACAATTCTAAAATGGGTTTCTGGTTGTATAATACAAGGTTTATGTCGGTTTCTGCATTTTTGTCTATATTTATCTTGCTTGCAATGTAATAATTTACTTTATTTTTCTTTAGTATTGTTTGAACTTAGAGTGATGCTCTGATTTTTTTTTTTTGTTTTATGCATATTTGTTTAGAATGAAGGATATCGAGATAACGAACATTATTCAGTATCAAAGTCCATAAAACAATACAAAACATGAGCACAGCAAACACGGGCCTCTTAAACATTTGAGGTGGGATCAGGTGCCATGGAAGAGTGAGCATCCCCTGCCGACCGGTCACACCCGCCGTGTGCTCCTTGTCATGATCGGGAAATAATGAAAAAATCCGTCGTCAGTTTAGTGTATAAATAATGGACTGACAATTATTATGAAAAATGTCAGTCAGCATCTGACTCACTGATAAATTGTTTTTGCTGATTGTATCACCCAAAGAACTTAAGGTTTCGTTCAAAGGTCAACATGTCCAAAAATTTATTTTTACAAACGCCCCAAATCTATGTGAGGTATAAAGTTAAAACTTTTACAGTTTATAAAGTTTTCATTGATTAACAGATAGAAAGTATCAGTAGATAAAAAAAAAATACTTGGAAAAATATTGAGAAAAGTTCTTCTTAAAAATGTATATATTTTCAAAAAATACACCTAATTAATTCAGCGCTCTTAGTGAAAACCATTATTGCAGAAACAAAATATGTTTATCAATGAAGGGCAAGTTAGACTTGGATAGCCTCTGGAAAGCTTTTTTCCCTGTTTATTTTGTCCAAATGTTAAGACTTGAAAGTGAAAGTACATTGCAAATGGCGGATTCTATAGGAGTCGTTTCTTTATACATGTCATGCTTTCAATAACAGACTTTCAGAGACCATTCACATCCAACTTGCCCTTCAATGATAAACATATATTAGTTCTACAATGTTGGTTTTCACATAAAGGACAGAATTAAGCATGTGCCTTTTTTTAAATATGCACATTTTCTGATATAATTTTTCACAAAAAATATCTTTTTAAAAATATTTGTTATCAAGTGATACTTTCTATCAATTAATCATTGATATATTTATAAACTGTATACGTTTTGACTTTATTCCACACATAGTTTTGGAGCTATTGTGAAAATTATATTTTAGACATGTTGACCTTTGACGAAACCTTAAGAAATGGTGACTTTAAACGAGGCTGCTGATATTCTTGTTTCATCAACTTGCTTGTCAATAATTTACCTCGTTTTAGAAATTGTTCATACGTAGAGCATGCTCTTGCGTATCGAATCAATTGAGATATATAAACTCCGTTACTTGCTGCAATAACATTTCTTGCTTGTCTTATTGGCAGTGCTATTAAATGACATATCACAAAAACGTCTTTCTTCTAGCATATCTGTCAAAATACGATCTTTCTTTCAGTCTCTGTCAAAGTATTTATCCTCATCATCTTTTCCTAGTATGACGGTGCGTTATTATTTTGTAACTGTTTTGGTCGTTTACTTATCTAAATAAAGTAGTTGATGTCCCGAGGCACTATTTTTATTCTCACCCCCTTTAGTGTGCTTTGGAAAAAAGCAAGGAGCTCTATCTTGTTTTTACAGGTTTATCTTGATTTAGTCAGAAAATCACGTATCTTTGGTATTTTGATGATGCATTTGATAAAAATACTGGCTGGATCTAGACTAAGCTATTTATTTAATTTTATTTAACACTATATGTAAAGCACAGATAAAGACTATGATTGTTATCTAAACTCACACCTAGTTTTCGTTCTGTTACGTCATAGAATTTTAGGATTTTTTTTTATTTTAGCCACAGGATTAAAGATGGCAACAGAAGACCTTTGGAAAGATTTTAAAGTTAGTCTCCGCATCATGACAAAGCACCAAAGTACCAGAAGACGAGTAAGAGACATCACAGGAGTATTTGATTTTACCCATTCCATTTCACCTCAAATTATGCAGTATATTTTGACAAAAGACTGCTGCAAATTTAAAGACCATTTGCAAAGCAGAGGTTATTCTCTAGAGGAAAATAAGCATCCAATAGAAATTTGTCATACTTCTGATAAAAACTCCGTGGAAAATCTTGAAGAATGTGGTGATGAATTATGTGATGTTATTTCTCATTTTACTATTGATTATGACGTCAGAACAATTGTTTTTCCACCTGACATGGATTTTTCGTCAATTGATGACACCTTGTCTTCAAGCCAACTTATTTATACATGGAATGAAAAGAAGAATCTTTTATTTATATACGGGGAATATATCCATGTGGAAAACGTATACAAAGAAATGCAAAAGAAGAATGAGGGTTTATGGACATATCCACAAAATGCGGACATATCCGTAAGTTGTATGGTATGGATTTTGTAAATGAAATATAAAAGTGTATAATCTATCTACAGGATGTAATACAATCCTTTCAGAACTTTACAGGCCCGACGACAGATATTTGTATTGTCGAGGGTTGGTACAGGGTGTAATATGAAAAGAGTATGACATGTTTATTACATAATTAGGAAAAAATACTAACTTTATTTAAATCTATAAAGTTTGCAAATAAACTCCAAAACGGATGCCCCAGAGTTCTTACTCCAGTAGAAATACACTATGGTGATGTCCGTAAAATATGTCGATGAGCGCCAGTAAAACAATGTATTACATAGTACAACAAATATCAGAATAAAATTGCTTTATAGCGTGTAACTATTAAAGAAAAAACGCCCATTTTTAGATTTTAAAAGTTGGCGTTTGTATATCTTATAAGCGCCTTTTAAATTGCCTTGTGAATAAAAAAATAAATAAATGTTCCTTTCACTTCAAAATGAAAATCTGATAAGAAGTAACATTATATATATGTGTTTGGAGTAATTGCGCATATTAAAACAAAATTTACATAATTATGATTTACTTCCGTAAAGTTTAAAAGATGTGATTGTGCATGTAAGTCTGTAATATACAGTGGAAAGAAAAGTTTTAAAATGATCTGATGGGTAATACTAGACTTATGCACGCATCATAATTCTGCAATACAGCTATTTTACGTATTCAAAATTGTATTAAGTACTGCAATACAAAGTTAATTAGAAAAATTTATCTTTTAATCATGGTATATGAACTATCTTGCTTTCTTGTATGTGAAAGCAGTCTGTCTTTAATTTATAAAAAGAATAATATAATTTTTTTTTTTTTTTTTTTTTGAATAAAAGATTTTTATTTCAAATACATACATAGTTTCATATTTGAGGCATCACCTCCGCAGAGGCCCTCATCATACACCTCACCTGGGGTGCCAGAGGCTCCCTGGATCGGTAACAAATTTTATACATGTATAAAAGGTAAATCAAGAATAATTTTGTTAAATAAATATATCATAAACTTATACAATATAGTGTATGATTTTAGTAGAAAGTGACTATTATAAATATAATTGGTATCATGATTATACAATTCAATAGACGATAATTAGCTGCTTCAAAAATATGCAGCAGTGACATCATGTTTATTAAACCAGTATAAGGTTATAGTAGAATATATATAATTTTTACAAACAGAATAGTTGACAGAATATCATGCGGCAGGACTTGCTTTTACAGTTCACCTTCACAGTCCGTTTTGTCCTGCCACATGGATGTACATGCAGAGGGCCAGCTCACCCTCTAGTACATATATAATTGATACAATTAATATACATAATTATTTTAAGTTTTGTGACAAAAGTTCAAGAATTTTAAAATCTGAATTTATACATTTTGTCTTTTTAATAGTAAAATACAATTGCATCAGCGCGTTTTTTAAAAAGCGACACACTCCTTCATATGTAATCTGGTCTTTAACAATTCTACATTTCATTTTATATTTGTAAATCTTACACGCCAAGAATGACAATGTATTATCTAAAATAAAAGTGTATTTGTTGTTGAAAATAATAAAGCCTATAACAATCATTTTCCATGTTATATCTATCTTTATTAGTTGAGAAATTTTACTCCAGATTGGCTTTATCAAGTAACATTCGAAAATCAAATGTTTGATATTTTCTTGTGTATCGCAGAAATCACAGTTGCCACTGTTGTTTTTATCCCACTTACTAACGGATAGATTTGTAGTCAACAGATTATGTAGTAGCTTATAACTAAATTCTGATACAGATTTATCAAATAATGAGCGAACTTTATTTTCATATATAGTATCAAAATGACTCTTATCTATTTGGAATTCTCTACACCAGATATTTTCCATGATTGGCTTGTGTGATTTCTTTTTTATTAAAATGTTGTAGAAAAAACAAGATTTTTTATTAGAAATATCTTCAAATTTTCCGTCAAAATAGAATTGTTGATTAGCGTTTATGTTTACAAAGTTTATAGTTTGCATGTTTATGCGTGAATAGTGTTTCTTTAAGGCGGTCTTTACAATTAGATATCCGCAAAGGAAATTATTAGTGGATGCTAATTTTTCTTTAATTTCATTTACAGTTTTGAAACCATTGTCATTAAAAAGGTCTTTTACTAACAAGAGACCCCCTTTGGTCCAATTCGGAAAGAATAGTGGTTTACCTTTAAAGCAAATGTTTTTATTAAGACAAATATTCTGATTTGCAAGATTTGTAAGAGTATTATCCTTACATTCATTAAAAGCCAAGACAACCTCTTTATAAAACTCAGGAAGGGAGTTTAGTAAGAGATCATTGTAATTTGTTACGCTTGAATTTGTTAAAAACGCAAAATCTATATATTATTTTTGTACAAAACAGCATTTACGAGAGAGAGTAGACTGCTTTTATCTTTCGTAATCTTTGTAACCCATGAGGCTTTAATAGCTTTGACTTTAGACTCAAAGTCAGTGATACCGATTCCGCCTTCGTTTATGCTTCTTTATAAGGTGTTGCGTTTAATTCTTTCACGGTTACCCCAAATGAAGGAGAATATTATTTTGTTTAGACTTTTGATGAAAGATTGCTCTGGGTTCTCTAATATTGAAGCAGTGTATAATATTTTTGAGATTAATAGAGAATTTATAGTCTGACATTTTCCAAAAATAGTTAATTTTCTGCTTCGCCAAGAGTCAAGTATTTTTTCAAATTCTCTTAATTTGCATAGCCAGTTTTTCTCATTTCTTTCTGCTTCGTCATGCCCGATGTATATGCCGAGGCATTTTATTGTTTTAGAGTTAATTCTGACACCATGTAGAGATGTCTCCCCTTCCATGTCCTGTTTAAGTTCTCCCAATAGAATACATTCTGTTTTTGATAGATTCAACTTTGTACCTGATATCGACCCGAAATCTTCAATGATTTTAATTACGTGTTTAAGAGATTCTTCATCTTTGACTGGAAAAGTACTATCATCCGCATGCTGTATGCATTTTATTTCCTTTTGCGTATTACATATTTTAAAACCTTGAACATTATCTGATTTATTTACCTTTGTAGATAAAATTTCCATTACGAATAGAAATAATAAAGCTGAGACAGGACACCCCTGTCGGATGCCTCTATTCATGTGACATTTTCTAGAAATCCAGCCATTATTTTTTATGTGAAAATAAGGGTTTGTATATAAGATTATGATCCATCTGACAAAGTTGTCGCCGAAGTTGAACTTCTTCATTGATTGAATCAGAAATTCCCACTCAACTGAGTCAAACGCTTTCTGAAAGTCAGCAAATAATAGTATACCCGATTCATCGTTTCTTTCCCAGTATTCAAAGATATCTAAAATAAGCCTAGCATTACTGCCTATATATCGTCCTTTTATATACCCAGACTGATCCGGGTTAATTAATTTATTTATAATTTTTTTTAAACGCCGAGAAAAGACACAGGCTATAATTTTGTAGTCGCAATTTGTTAAACTTATGGGACAGTAATTTTGAGGTTTATCTAGATCACCTTTCTTGTGAATTAAAGACAAAACGGAACATTTTTGTGTATTTGTTAATTCTTGTTCTTCGTAAGAATTAATAAGCGCATCATACATATATTGTTTTAAATGTTTCCAAAACATTTTGTAAAACTCAACCGGTAAGCCATCGAGTCCAGGGGATTTGTTGTTTTTCATTTCAAATACTGCCTCGGAACATTCTTTTAATGTAGGAAATTTGTCAAAAAAATCTTTCTCGTCATCAGTTTTATAATATAATTTTTTACCTTTTTAGCTTTACAATGAAGATGAAAAGAACGTTTACATAGTCGTATCTACAGAGGTAAAAAGTCATATTGCCAAAATGTCTTCTCTGACAATCAATGTACTGCCATATGTTTGTCACCGCAGACCTCTGTTATGGACATTATCGGCCGACGTTGTGCAGTCATCGATGAAGGATACTAATAAAATGAAGGGACAGTTAGATCAACCAACAATTGGAGAGCTTGAAATAACTTGTCTCTCTGTTTTGAATTCATTTATCTCTTTCACCAGTAGATATATCTGCAGATCTCTGCAGGTGCCAACAGAAATTCAGCAAGACGTGAAAACAAAGCTGACGGGATTAGAAGACCTGTCAATTGTATGGGATGAAGATGGAAATATCCTCTGGGTATCTTCTACAAAAGACAAATTTCAGTTTGGATTTGAAAAAGTCATGAAAGTTATCCAGGAATCAAAGTTTAATTTTGAATGTGCTCAAGCGCCAGTCATTAAAAAGGAAGAACAGGTAATATGATGAACAGTATGTGTAAAATATATTTTACATAATTATCATACATGCAAAATTATATAAATCTTCGACGAAGTCGGGATTGTTTTACTATTTCTTTGCATTTGTTTAGAGTTCTTGTAAAAGTTTTGGGATAAGTCATTTGAAAGTAACTATAAGCCTACCTGGACCAAACTTGTATTGATGATGCATCTAGGGATATAGACACTACTTCAGACTAGCTTCAGATTCTGGGTCTGATCTACATTTTCCAGATAAGTAACCAGGTTAGAGTTTTGGAGCAAATTCAATCCCAAGGAACAATAAAACCTACCTTGGCCAAACTTGCATGGATAATGCATCTTGTAATAAACACTTCCAAATTTTCTCAAGATGCTGGATCTGACTAATTTTTCCTGATAAATCACAAGAATAAAATTTTTAGGGTATGTCCTTTCCCAATCTTTTAATCTCATCTAATCCAAACTGATGGTCGATGCTGTTATAGATCTAGATGTGAGGAGTTGAAAGACTTTGAAAGTTGTCCACACATAAGTAAGTTTATAACTTTCCTGAACAAAACTAGCATAAGTGGTGCATCTATGGATACCATATATTCGTTGTGTGCTTTGGTCACTTATATTTCCCAGATGCATGAGTGAATATTTGCCCTTCCTGAACCAAACTAAAACAATTTGCTTTGAATGTTGGATAGGACATGTGACCTATATTTTGAATGACCGACTAGAGTATTATAATTATTTGGGAGGTAAAAATAAAAAAAAAACTTAAATGGATGATGAAGGAATGTATAACCAGACATACCTATGACGTTGGATCCGATCTACATCTTACGGATAACTAAACAGGTTCGAGTTTTTGGAGCGGGTTCATTTCCAAATTACTACATATGTAAATCCTACTTAAATCAATCTTGCATTGATGTTAAACTTAGGATGCACAAAAACCTGTCAAAAAATTGATGTTACATTTGCTTGCCTATCGTATTCGTTGAGGCGATCATTTGTTTGATTTTTGTCCCCCGCTTTCGTGAAAGCGAGGGGACATTAAATCTCATTCGTCTGTCCGTCCGTCACAAAAACTTTAACCTTGCCCATAACTTTTGATTTAGTGGAGCTATGACTTTCATATTTCATATGTGTATTCCTTGTGACAAAACCTTTCTTTAGGTACCACCAAATTTCACCTTTTGACCTTGACCTTGGAGTTTGACCCACTTTTACACAAAAATTCCAGACTTTTACTATGGCCATAACTTTTGAATAGTAGGTACGAGGACTTTCATATTTCACATATGTATTCTTTGTAGCAAGACCTTTTATTGGATACCATCAAGTTTGACCTTTTAAACTTGACCTTGGAGATTTCCGTACTTATTAAAAAATCTTAACTTTGATCCTAGCTTTTGAATGGTAAGGGATAGGTTCATTCTTCATTTATATAATTCTTTTGAGAAGACCTTTTATTCAATATCAGAAACTTTGCCCCTTGGACCTTGACCTTGGAGTTTGACCTAATTTTCAAAAACTTTGACCTTGGCCACAACTTTTGAACAGTAGATACCATGACTTTCATATTTCACATATGTATTCTTCGTGGCAAGACCTTTCATTTAATACTAACAATCTTGACCTTTTGACCTTGACCTTGGAGATTTTTTGTACTTATGAGAAAACTTTAACCTTGACTATAACTTTTGAATGGTAAGGATTAGGGCTTTCTTACTTCACATATGTAATCCTTTTGAGAAGACTTTTCATTGGATACCAAGAACGTTAACCCTTTGACCTTGACCTTGGAGTTCAGTGATAATTTCTAAATAGATGACTTATGATAGGGCTTTCATATTAGACACAAAATGTCATTAAGAAAATGACATCTCACCCAAAAAGACACCGAAAGCGGGGGACCACAATTCTTTGAATTTGCTTGTTTTTTTAAATTTTGGAATTCTGGTGTTTGTTTTTATTTGCAAGTGATAAGTTTAAGACCTTTTTTACCAACATCACAGAATTAAGATGTCATTATTTTAAAAAAAAAAAAATTGAAAAATATTCACATGAAAAACTGCACATGGTTTTGTCTATTTTAGGAAGACCAGGAGATAGAAAATGCAACATTGATTCCATCGAATGGTATGCAGTATAACACATTTGCAAACAATAAGTAAAAATGTCCGAGATTAATTGCAATTGGTAAAAGTAAGCCGATTAAATTCTTCAAAGAATATTTTAGACCATGTTTAAAATCTCTTGATTTAGGCTCAAAAAGTTTTTCTGAAAATATTCAACATTAATGGTGAATATTTCTAAGAAAAATAAAATCAATACTTATTTACTTTTTTTAGTACAACTTGTACCATAAAACAAGACGAGCTAATAGTTATAAGCTCGGATCACAGAGAATACAAATTTTCCTTGACAAAAAACTTTTTTTACTCATTGACATATCCAAAAACATTGGATTCAAAAAGCTTTATTATTGGAAAAGAAACAAAGTGTTTTCATTGCATGAAACACCACGTTAGAGATTTATACAGCACGCCGATCCAGGTGTCGGTTCTCTTACGTCGGCACACGTCGTGCCGGATGGCAGCAATTCTTACACTTTACGGGATGAGAATATTCCGAGATAAAAAAAAGTATTATATAAATTGAATTATTTTGCTCTTGTTATGGTCTAACGGGAGTTTGAACGTTGGTGTTGTATATTTTCAATATCTGACTTCGTAATTGCGTCTTATACCCCTACCATTGACACATTTACATGTAATATACAATTTAAGAGCGGAAATTAAATATCTGTTAAATATTTTTTGCTTTTATTGATTCGTAGTATTTGTCACACGAGTATGCAAATTTTCAATGAAAGACGTTAATTAGAAAGAAAGATATACACACTGTCTCAATAATATTCGAACAACTCTCGTAAGCTTTCACACAACATGCAAAAGAATTTGACAACTGATTCCGTTCTTTTTCCTCCATTCTCATGTTTCGTTTCATTCATGAAACAGAAACGACACTGAATTCATGCACACCACGGAGAATGTAACAAATTCATACCCAGTTATAGAAAAAGTTAGTCTGAGAAACAATCTGGTGAAATAATAGATTGCCGCAAAAAAACTAGAGGGGCAAAGGATTCGGATCCTTTGTGTCCCCTTCACAAAATTAGTCTGCCTGAATGATTGTCGGAGTTTCAGAGACGTAATTTGAGGAATGAAAACGTTTTTGCAAGAGATTTAAATTTAAGCTGTAATTTTGATGAACAAAAGTGTAAGAAATGTACATCTCAGATTCATTGTTCTCAGTGTGGAGGCCATTCTCATCCCTCACCTCTTCACATCGAAAACCCACAGTCTGTCATAGTGAGGAAAAGACATGGGGTATAATTTTTTACATTGACATGCACTCGAATTAAATATATAGAGATGGATTCTCAGGGGAATCATGCGCAAAGGTAGTTTTGGTAGAGGGTGAACTCTTTCAAGTAGAATAGTTTAAATAGACCTTCATACTAACGAGAGCAAAAAAACTTTTGTAAAAATTGTATCGTCTTTTTTCTTTGTTAATTATTCAAATTTACTCTTTTGAATTTTAGGCAGTAAGACCAGTAAATGTGGTTTTCCATCTCCACTGCCTTCCAAACTGAATATCGACACAACCACAGAAATTAATGGAATCACGGAGGACTCCTTTCGAGCAATGTCACAATGGTTTGGTAAGGAGGAAAAATGGATTGCCCTTCAGCCAGTGTGGAATAAAGATAAAGTGCTCATTAAAACGACCCTTGCGGGGGATAGAGAATACTTTAAAGAAAAACTGAAACAAATATCTGCAATAAAGGAACTTGTACACAAATCCGAATCACATGTTGGCAAACCAACTCACAGGCATAACCGATTTCAAAATTATGAAGACATACATGTAGGCGACTTAGAACTGACTACTAACGAGGGAATCATTTTGAAAGTGTACTGTGCTAACATTGTAACATTGGAAGTGGATTGTATTGTAAACGCTGGTAATGAAAACCTAATGCATGGTGCTGGCGTATCTTTAATGATATCAAATGCCGCAGGACTTGATTTTGACAGAGAATGTGAATCCTATGTAAAGAAAAATGGACCTCTGAAAACAGGTGCATGTTGCACTACAATATCAGGTAAACTAAGTCGTTACAAGTTTGTAATTCACACAGCTGGTCCACGGTGGGGTGATTTCAGATTCAAAGAAAAATGTCGAGAAATTCTGAGACAGTCAATTTATGGATGTCTGCAAGAAGCTACATATAGACATGTAAAGTCAATTGCTTTCCCGCCAGTCAGTACAGGTAAAGAGTTTTATACAAAACTCTTAATTAAATGTTTATGACAATGCAAAACTTTCAACATAGTACTTGTATATACATTTTTGTGTTTTATTTCCAGGAAAATTCGGAATTCCAACAGATATTTGTGCGGAGGAATACTTGTCAGCTGTTTTAGAATTCAGTGCACATTACGGATATCAAACTGAATTAAAAGAAATACATTTCATCGACCTAAATACGGACTTAATAAAATGCATACAACATGTGTTTAGAAATGGAATAGGAGGTAGAGAGATACGAAATTAATAAACTTATTTGCAATTTCTATGTAATTTTTAAAAATCATATGTCAATTAATTCATTTACTTTTTTCCTTTTTACTGAGTTTGTATTGTTTGCGACAGAGTCTGAACAAACACAGAGGTCTACAAAGATGAAGTCGACGCATACAATTATCGTGTATGGTGCAAGTAGAAGGACAACTGTTGACACACTTGAATTTTATTTTGACAACGCACGGAGATCAGGAGGGGGTGGTGTTACAAATGTTATGATGGACAAAGACAACAAAATATTTTATGTCTCTTTTAATAACGAAGAAGGTAATGATTAACATCTCAGCACTTAATTAGTTTTAGAGTTTAACATGTTTATTCAAATGAAACAATATCAATGGTTGTGCATCAATTGCAAAAAGATTTTAGATATTTAAATAATTATGCTTCAATAAGCATGATAAATCATTATTCAATTTGATGTTATAAATTAATACAAATTAACAAAATATTCGACCTTCAAAGACATACATAGAAACTAGCCTAACAAAGAATATCTTTTTTAACCTTTACTGATAATACGTTTGAATCATTAATTTAAAAAGTAAAAGAGCAATTTTTATGTTTTATCCGCACTCTCAAATGAGAGTTCTAAGTTTGCTTTTCGTAGATCAATGATTTCCTTATCAAACTACATTCAGTCCGAAACATGAAAGAAACTATTTGGAAGTCATGTAAATAATTTAATTCCTAATATATCTCAATGAACTTGTTCCTAGCCAGAAGTAAAACAGATTTTGATACATTTATGTTTTAGCCGTGAAAAGAGTCTTACAACGGCGACACACAATAGATGGGGCGGATCTTGACGTAAAGCTCTCTGTAAATCCGGAAGCTGATATCTCTCCAAACCTGAAAGGCTTGTCGGTGAAGATATATACTGAAAGCATCATGAGAGCAAAAGTAGAATGTATAGTGAATTCTGCGAATGAAAATTTAATGCATGGAGGTGGAGTAGCATCTGCAATTTCAGAGGCTGCTGGCTATGAATTTGATCAGGAAAGTTCTGATTATGTTAAAAAGAATGGCCCTTTGGCTGTTGGAAAGTGCTGCGTAACAACCGCCGGTAAACTTCCATACAAATGTGTCATACATACGGTTGGTCCAAGATGGCATGATTACCAATCAGACGAGAAGGCTCTCTGCCTTGCTGGCCTCCAGGAGGCTGTAGAAGTCAGTTTTAGAGAGGCCGATAAACTTGCTATGAAGTCTATTGCATTGCCGGCGATCAGTTCAGGTATTTCATTAAAGGAACTTTTAATTATGATTATTTAAAATATCCGTAGAATAATATCTCAGTAATGTCATCATCACACACACCAACAAATTGGTACAAATAATAAATCACGATATATAGTTTGCTTTGATAATTCCAGGTATTTTCGGTGTTCCCAGAGAGAAATGTGCAGAATGTTATTACAAGGCAGTTTGTGAGTTTGCTGCTTCATACCCTCGTCAAAGTCTGCAAGAAATTCATTTTGTTGACAGAGATTCAACAATGATAGCTGAAATTCAGAATGCTTTTAAAGACTTTAAAAATGCTTCGAAATGAAAATGCACTCATTTTTTATGATCATCTGAATATGCATTGCTTATATCACACTTGCCTTTTTCCTGACTACTAACATACAGTTTATATGTTTACAAAACAATATAGCAATGAGTGTATTGTAATTTTTCTGGCTTTTTAGTAAACAGTTAAGATAAAACCTATATATATATATATATATATATATATATATATATATATATATATATATATATATATATATATATATATATATATATATATATTTCTAATGTAATAATAAGAAAGATTTTGTACAATGAATGGCCAACAACATTATAAGACCAGAATAATCGAAGGAACACTTTATCGTATGGTTTGCTGTTAAGCATCCTTAAAGATGCAAATATGTCATATCTTGTTTCAGCTTTATATTTGTTACTAGTGTTAAAATCCATGCATTGTAAGAATCTGATTGAATAATAAGGATTGGAAGCAAAATGATTTTTGTAAACACCTCGTATTAATGTTTTGTTAAAAATATTTTTGTTATTCTTAAAGAATGAAGAATTTTTTTAAACTTATTTATTTTAAAATAAAAATTTTCAGTTGTGTAATGTTTGCATGAAACATGTAGATATAACGACCAGTATTCAAGATCAAAAATCCATAAACCAATTCAAAATATAGGAGCAGAGTAAACACAGACCTCTAAAACATCCAAGTAAAGGATACATTTTAACCTTAGAATTTTTACTACTCTTATTGAGAATCGATAAAGACCGTGTTAGTCACAATTGATTTTATGAGGATGCTTAAACAATGGCACTTTCGGACTTAAGTTGGTCGAAACTTGAGTTTCTATCGGAACTGCAGATGGGTCACACATTGTAACCGTATAAACTCAGTTTCTTGAAGGAAGAACAAGATGTGTTTGTGAAACACTGGTGTTCCTGCATGGCAGCTTATGGCGAGGGTTGAAATTTCTCAAATGCCTGTAAAACACCAAAATTGTTTGGACTCAAAAGGTTGGTCTTGTTACAAGGAACACACCTGTGAAAAATGAAAGCCTTCATTCTAGCTGTTCGAAAGTAATGGCCAAGATAAAAGCTCTTAAAAATTGAGATAAACTTTAAGGGCAAGATCAAAAATATTCATAGCCACTGAAAGGTCTTGTCACCATGAATACATGTGAAATATGAAAGCCCTAGCTGAAACTGTTTAAAAGTTATGGCCAAGGTCAAAGTGTAGTATTTGTTTTGTAAAAATAGGTCAAACTAACAGACAGATAGACAGACGAACGGACGGTAAGGCAAAAACTATATACCCCGTACCATCGTGTACGGTGGCATAAAAAGTTAATAAAAAGTAATGTGCATGCATTCGATCTCACACTTTCATGACGACGTTTTTGCACACATAATCCAAAAAATATTTTGTAACAAAATTAAAATGCTGTCTTGGTCTTAGAAAACATTTAAGATTTAGACTCAGATTTTAATTGCGCATCGCATCTATGTAATAATAGAATGAAACTCATATTGAGGTTTGATCGACTTACCGTCCGGGGAAATAATGAAAACGAAATGTTTAAAAAAAATATATTCCCGATAATGAATATAACGAAGTTTTAATAAAAAAGTACGGATTATTATTACCAATTCAAAATTAATAATGTAAACGAAATTGCCTTATGTTTTTTCTCATTCCCTGACAAAATCGAACATGAGCTTCAACAATAGCTATTATTAAAAACAAAGGCCCACAGGCCTCAACTCACATCTTCGACATACATGTAATGACCAGAACATTTAGTTTGAAAGATTTATTCCACCTTATAATGCACTGCCATGAAACGTATTGACTCCTGTTCTTCAGAAATATTTCATTTTTTATATCTCTGCATTTTGAAAGAAAAATATCTTGTTCACCATATTCTCCGTACAAATAATTCATACTTTGAATTCTTTGTATTAATATTTTCGTTATTAATTTTCAATGCAACTACATTGCACTTTCCCCGATCTTCCCTTAAGATATCTATGTGTACATGTATTTCCATATAAAATGTTAAAAACTTCTCAGAACAAGGTCTAGTTTAAAACATAAACCCACTTTTCAAACTTTTACTTGCTAGTCCAACTTGGATTCATTTTTTTTTCTTAAGAAAATTGAATCTGTTTGTTTAAGATGCTTTCATAAATTATATACAACGCTCCACCTATTCTAGAGAAGATTTCAAAAGATTTTTTTTAAATATTGTTTAGAAAAATGTATCTGCTATCAGTTGACCGGTAGTAAGTTCGAAATGTACTAACTCCGCTGTGTCCCTATTTTGTCCATGAAGATCTAGTTCTCTTTGTTTTATTATTCTGTCTTCCGAAAGCAAAACATTGACATAAATTTTAACAAAGAACAATTAAAAGAAGTATACTGGGTTATTAAAATGTTTAAAAAAAAAAAAGAACAATTGTGGGGTTAACAAAAAGTATTTGAGATCAAAAGTGTCGAAAGCAGAGCAAACAGGAAACTCTACAATATGAGAAATGGAATCTGATGCCGTAGAGGAATGAGCATCCTCTGTTTCCTGCTTACGAACATAGACTCCAACGAATTAAAATGATTCCACGGTAGACCAAAATGTATTCAAATTCAAAGTAGGTTCACAATGAGCGATCATAAGTATTACTTAGGAATACAAAAGAAAAAAATTCTTTAAAATCACTTTGCTCAAGAACAACAAACCCATGATTAGTAATTTTGATATGAGAGGACTCAAAGGTAGTGTTAATTTGAATTTTTCCATTCCCCTTAAACTTTTCAATGCTAAACTGATTTCTGCTTTTTTTCTGGTCAGCGTGCTCAGGTAAAGCTGTGGTCCTTCTTGTTTCCCGCTGAAAGTGGGGGATATTAATTTTGTTCTGTCTGTCCATCTGTTTGCCAGTGTCTGTCCGTCGATCTGTGTAGTTCTGTGTGTAATGTTTTCGTTTCCATGCAATATTTCGATTGCAATGAAATTTTACACACTATAAGTCCCTATGACCTAAGGAAGATCCCTATTGATTTTGATGTAAAAAGGTCAAGGTAATAAATTTTTAAAAGGCTGTCTGTTTAAACGCTTACGTTTTCGCACGATATCTCTTGAAACCTTTGAGCTTTTGCAATATTTCAAACCATAAATCACTGGCTTAAAGAAGACCCCATTAAACTGGAGGTCAAAAGCTCAGAAGTCAAGGTCGTTTTATGTGTTAAATTTTCATTTCCGGGCGATATTTCAAGAAGATTTTGAGTTTTTGCAATTAATTTTTAAACCATGATGATAACTCCCTATGCCCCCGCCCTTCTGTCCGTCCCTACGTTCGGCTGTATTTCTGTATGGAACACTTTCGTTTCCAAGCGATATCTCGAGAGGCCTTTACACTTTGCAATAAAATTCTACATGACAATTCCCTATAGCCTTAAGGAGATTTTGAAGTCGATTTTGAAGTCAAAAGGTTTAGTAGAGTTAGATTTAAAGAATCTTCAAATATGTATACACATGAATAAGCAGTCAAATCTTTATATCCATATTGGCATTTTTTATTTGCTTCAGTGCATAATTTAATAATTATGGATTTTATTATCTTGAATACCGTTCGTTATCACCATATGTTTCATTGAAAAAACTTTTGTTCTTTCTGTTAGCTTCAAATGATGAAAGAAAACAAAAAATCATTACTTTTGAGGACATTTTAATTGTTTTCAATAAGAAAGATATATAGAAATACTCAGTAGGTAGTCTGTGATGAAGACAATTTTTAACATTTCGGGCTTTTGAAGTTTAAAGTATTCATCAACTTTCATGTGAATGTTTTGATAGAAAAAGGGTAGTATAATATCTGTGCATATGTTATTTTGTAATAGATTTCAGAGCAATGAATACATTTAACAGATGAACAATTTAATGTCTACATATGATTTTTTTGTATTTTTAAAATTTCACATTGGATCATTACCATGAATGCCAGAACATATAAAACTGATCATTTTATAATTGTACGTTTGTCATTCCTCTGAATTGTAATAAAATTTAATATATAGCTAAATGGTCGATACAGTGACCGAGTTTTTCATTGAATCAAACGCTGACTGATGCTTTTCATACTTATTATTAGGTCATTGTTCACACACTGAATTGTCAACAGAATTTCCCGTTATTTCAGAAGAAACAATTGATGGGTCCAGCGGATGCTCACTCGTCTATGACACCTGATCCCTCCTCCGATTACTTGGAGGTCCGTGTTTGCTCTGCTCCAGTTTTGTTTATATATAATGCACTTTTGAGATTGATTCTGTTCCTTATTTCCATATATTTAAAAGTCTATTAGTACTATAAGTCTAAAAGTACTATTAGTACTTAGTTTTATTATTCTTTTTATTATAAGGAAGTTTTAATTTTTATTTATAGATTCACAATTATAAATATAGCTTATAATAAGGAAATAATGAAATACATGTACATGACTGATTAAATTTGACAAAGTAAAAAAAAAACAAGATCTTTCACTATTAACAAAAACGATCATGATATCAAGATTAAAAAAATCGCATTTTTCAGTAGTAACAGAGAAAACCTGGAAACTCACAAACAACAAATGTGAATGTAAAAAAAAAATTAAAAGATATTTTAGAATCATATGACAAAATATAGGCATTTATTGGGAGAAATTAAGGATGTTTGTGCCAAGAATAATTTATTTGCATTTAGCCCTGTTGTCCTAGAAAAGTTTGAAGTTGAAACGGCAAAATTTGATCTGTTATACACAAATTGTCCAAGTAATGTTGAGCAATAGTTCAAGGATAAACTTCTGTATACGGGGTTATTTTCGTCTTTTGACACCTGCACATTATTTTGCACTGTCTTGAATTCGCGCAAACACAGTTCTGTTTGAAAGACCATGCCGTGTTTGCCCGTTTAAAATTTGCCTGATTTCAATGAGAAAAAAGGAGCGAAAATAAACCGGGAACGAAAATTTCACTGTTTACAGTTTATATATTTTATACGAGGCTTTAAGAAATGGAGAAATTTTATTTCTAACTTACAATATTATGGTCTAAGAATTTGGAAAGTTCCAAACGTAATATCTCTTCGGGATGATATTAGGAGGATAAAACGGTTGTATACAATTCAAACTTTATAATAAAACATAAAAATGGTCGCACTTCTACATATAAGAAACATTAGACACAGTTAGATAATGAAATCTCTATGAAAAAATATGGAATACAATTAGTCTTGCTAGTCTTTAAAACAGCGTGAGAATTCCTGGTACTCGGTCCGCTGCTTGCTGTTGTCCGGGGTCACACCCTTGGCGTACAACTCGTCCAGAACACGATCCAAGTAAGAGCTGTCCGGATAACCATAACTAAAACAACCAAACTTACCATTGTGAAATGGTGTACCTATCTTGGTAATTACAGCTATACCATGCTAACAATTATTGCAAAACTCCTATACGTTTGAATTTTTTGTCTAGATCGCTCCAATATCTCACATTCTCCTTTCTAAATCTTATAAAGATATAAATATGTTCACTAATTAGTGTTAGAATAATAGTTTTTGTGCATAGATTCAAAAGAACATCCTTTACTTTTAAATCTTTATCAGACATTTAAGTCAGATTAAGGATACCTTAGATAATAAGTACTTGAAGACCTACCTCTGCTCTCCTCCGTTTACGCTAGTTTTGTGGTGAACCCCATTCCACACGATGATTCCTTCAGTAGACTTGGTGGAGGAGGAAGCCACCGTAAACAGAAGCTGTCTGCTGAAGGCCACATTCAGGAGACGCGTCACTAGTTGTCCCTTGGCGGTGTACGGGATGTATGCTTTACGGATGATTCCAGCGTATTTGTTCCCAGGGGATGGATGTAAAGACTGTAACGAAAAATAAATAATCAGTGAGACATACATGTATGAAGTGTTTGGGGCAAGCGCATCGGAGAGGAGTTTTCATTTCTTTCCTACGTACACGAAATCTAATACATACTAAAAGATTAAGATAAAAAAGATGAAACTCGATATTCATTGTAGTTTACAAAAAGTACACCATTTCAAAATTTAACGAAAGTTTATAAATTTAAGCTATGAATAATGATAAAATAAAGTGTCAGAAATTACATACTGTTTGATACCCCTCTTTGAATGTATAAGTAATGACGATTGTTCCGTCTGATTGTTCATAACCAGCTAACTTATTCTGATTTGTGGTGATATCCATTATTCCAAAGGGCTGACCTCTTTTTACCATTTCATATTTCTTCCCACAAGTTGGGCAGTCTGGGTGATATAATAAATGGCGATCGATACACCTACAGCAAAACACGTGGCCACACTTGTCAAGTGTTTTAGGATTATATACTCTCTCTGCGCATATGTCACACTTTTCAGCCGTTTTGAATTTTGGTTTTTTCACGGGAGAACCTTTTCGCTGAAACTGACAACAACGATATCCCGCTTTTGTCGTCGTGCAGCAGCTAGATCTAGGTTTTGGTCTTGCATCGTGGGAATATTTCCAACTGTCAGATTTAGACGAAGTTTTGCATGAGAAACCTGCATCAATGAGCGCACTTTTTAGAGTGTTTAGTATTGGTAAAGATGAAACAACAACGCATATGTTCTTAAGGGGACAGACCCCTTTCTTCAAATCCTTGACGACGTCAACAAGACATTTAGAACAAGTTTCATTAAGACCGTCTAAAGTCGAAAAACCTAAAAATATGTTTTTTACATTAGAAAGAATGCATTTTAATGGAAAACGTGTCAAAAATAAGAATAATATTCAAATCATTAGCTCGCTAGTTTCCCGAGTTTATTGGCACATTGTGCGATAATTGCATAAATGATATCTAGCTACTGTGCTAGAAAGAAAAAATGATCGAACAAAACTAGTTGCACTGGTAGAAGGCCACCTTAATGTGTATGGTTTTTATATTCAGACTTATATTCAGACTGATATTTGAAAATATTATAGAATTCTCACCTGCTCCAAGGAGAGGACACACTAGGCTTTGTAAACTGTGTTTTTTAGCTTCTTCGAACACATTCCTGATGGTCTCTTTCAGGTTCTGTTCAAACTGACGTAGCGGTTCTTCCTTACTTTTTCTTGGGCATACAGCATGGAAAATATACTCCCAAGGGACAGAGAGCTTTCCTTTCACTGGAATAACTTTACCATGAGTTTGTTCTTCTTTAGTTTGAATGCTTGGCATGTCCAACTCCATATTTTCCAGTTTCTCGGTAATGGCTCTTGCAATTTGTCCTCTAGAGTTGCATTTCTTGTCCTGTGGACATACAATGGCTGAGCCTTGATAGGAGGCGATGTCTCCGACCTTTATAGATAGACTCGTTGTGTCTGTAATATCAAACACAACGCTCTTCTCTTCTTTATCTCGAGGACTCTGGCTTCTGCTTCGCCCCTCTCTGCCTCGGTCATTACTGGACTTCTGATGGACAGGTAGGGATATTGTTCTTGTTAGCGACTTTGTGCCGAAGTGTTTTTCAAAGACAGTTCCAATGAGACTTACCATTTGACTATCTATATCAACAAAATGAATTTCTTGAAGACTTGTTTCTGGAAACTGTTTACCAAAGGATTCGACTGCCTTGCAATATTGTTCAGCGCAACTTTCCTTGGGTACACCAAATATTCCTGCATAATACAAATATATGAAGTTCATTGGTATAAAATCTGAGAAATACATGAAAAGTCTAAATAGTTTGATATAAAGGTGTACCAGAACTGATCGCTGGGATAGCGATTGATGTAAGCTTTAATTTGTCGGCCCTTCTAAAGGTGACTTCTACCGCCTCCTGCAGATCGCCTAAGCAATACTTTTTCTCCTTATCTTTATAGTCGCTCCACGTTGGGCCAACCGTGTGGATAACGTGTTTGTAGGAAAGTCTACCCGCTGACGTCACACAGCAGCTTCCGACCGACAGGGGACCATGCGTCTTCACATAGTCCTTACTTTCCTTCTCAAATTCTGACCCAGCTGCCTTTGCTATGGCTCTTGCTACCCCTCCAGCATGTGCGAGGTGTTCGTTCGCGGCATTTACTATACAGTCTACTGATAACTTTGTGATATCTCCATAATATATTTTAATGGTGATGCCCTCAGCTGATTTCATTTCGATTATGTTGACTTCCTCCACATTCTCTGTCTACATAAAATGTTAGATTTAAATTAAATATAATGTACATATATTTTTAATAAAGTTTTTATTTCCAGTGGAGAAAAACCATTTTTACAAACCTTTTCCTCGTCTATTTGTTCCTCATTCACTTCCTTTGTGTTGTCTATTATTTTTGGTTCTGGAAGTTTTGTGCCATTTTCTATATAAAGTTGAATATTTTCAAAGCCGGAGGTGACGTCAATTTTTGTTCCTGTTACCCAGACAACTGAATAATCTTCTTCCCAGTAACAGCTAACGTTGCCATACGACTTAGGACGTCTAAACTCTGTATCATATGCACGACTGGTAACTTTTAGAGCCCTCGCATCGAACTTTGATGTGACCTCAACTAAAGAGTTGATTGTTTCAACAATGAGTGATTCCAGTTGATCTACTTTTTCTGGTGAAGATTGGTCTTCACCGGACTTCAGAGCTTTGTAAATGGGTTGCCTTGTATCAGCAAAATGGAGTTTTGGACGGGAAATGAATGGAGACGGTTCAATCAAAAGCCGACACGGCTGAAGCATGTCCTCTAACGTTATTGATATTTCGATGTCTTTCCAGTCATTTTCAATCTGATAAATATACATGGTTATAGATGGGAATGATTTGAAAATATCACATTTTAAATTTAGTACTTACCTCCATTCAGTATTAATTTAAAGGTCAGCATCCCGGTAATAGCTTTTCATATTATTGAAAAAAATAGTTCCATGTATATTGACATTCTGCTCAAAAAAAGATAAAAAGAGAAACAGACAAACCTTGAATGATACTCCACCAGGTAAAGTCCAGAGAGAGGGATGGTGACTTTGTACAATGCTGTATGCCTTGTCAACGTCCTCCCCTACTCCACTCAGCCAGTAACAGCTCCTCGACTTGTGCCGGGTAACTAAGACATCCTCCAAGGGCAGTTTCTTAAATTTGATTTTACCCAAATCTACCGGCAATAAAATTGGTCGTGCGTCGTACCTGGTGATGAACCCTGACATCACATTACATACATCATTTGACACCCACTGTAGGGTTATCAGTTTTTTTCTGGACACATGCATCACGTCGATCTGTACTCCATCGTATTCCAAAACATAACCACGCATCTGCAGAACGCTCTGTAGAAGTGTAAGCTCCTTCGTGAAGACAAATTGCATTAGGGGAGGAGAAAGCCATTTCGTAAAATCATATTCTCCTTTCATATCCTTAGGAAAGAACCCCTCAATTTGCACTTTTATGCAAAGTTTAAATTTCTCCCAAGAAGATTCCATTTTTAACTATTGAAATAAAGATTAAGAATTGGGTTTTCTCAATCATCAAAAAGATTTAAAAAGAACAACAAAAAGTGCAATTTTTACGCTTAAGTTCATAAATAATTGAAAATAGGGGAAACAATAATTCTAGCGTTGAATAGGTGGACCGAAGACATTGAAACACCAGACTTGGGGTTCAGTGCCTATTAGTACTGAGCATTCCCTGTCGACCGGCAATATATCATTTGTATTGATCAGGTAAATGAGAGCAATTCCTAGTCAAATTAAATAAGTGTCGTATAAGCAGATTTTTAGCGAAGGTTTAATTTTGGCATTATTAGCGAGGGTGCCAAGATCGCTAAAATTGAATATCGCTAAATATTAATTGCACTTTATTTGTAATAGATTCTTTAGTAAGCTTCTAAATCTCTTAAATAAAATTACATCTCGTTAAAAATAAAATACCAATTTTTAAGGACAACTCGGTATTTGCGTTTCGCTAAAAATTGAATAAGGGTCAAAGAAAAGTTTTCTTTTCACACGTTGAAGTTTTTTTTTATAAGATTTACTGTATTAACATTTAAGGAACGAAAATTATTTCAAGAAGGATATGGAGATAACGAACAGTATTCAATCTCAAAGTCCATAAAACAATACAAAAGAAGAGCAGAGCAACC
Source organism: Saccostrea cuccullata (assembly GCF_032062105.1). Classification (NCBI taxonomy): domain Eukaryota; kingdom Metazoa; phylum Mollusca; class Bivalvia; order Ostreida; family Ostreidae; genus Saccostrea; species Saccostrea cuccullata. The sequence goes on along the minus strand of NW_026927209.1, from coordinate 231,339 downwards.
TATGTTATACGTTATAACAACTTGGGAATTTAACGCTTTATAAACCGCAAAGTTTTATTCCTTATAATTTAATTTTATTGTATAGACAATAAGACAATTTTTCCTCCAAAAATGGCTTCAAGTTATATCATATTTTCAAAGTGGAGTCAGAGTATTCACGTTTTTGACATAACTCATTGTGACGTAGGCAACCCTCCCTTTTCACGATCTTTGAAATAAATGCATGGAGACCTTTTATCTGTGGAATATGGACTTTAATTTTATTCAATGTAATAATATTACCTAAAATATACTATAGAAGGGACTTCGAACTCCGTCTATCCTATATTTGAATAAACAGGAAATGTATACATTTTTAAGTTCCGAGGATGTTTAAAATACATTCGAGGTTGTTTTCCGACCTCTGACGGAAAGACCCGAGATAATGCGATTGGTTATACGATATAAATTAAATCTTTTATCCAATCAAATGACGTGTTACAACTAAAATTAAGTTACATTTAAACAATAAGAAGTCCAACAGGATCAAAGTATCGATCAAACAGTTTTCAACGTTGGTGATGATTTCATACGGGATTATTTCCATTTCTATTTGTTTTGTAGCCTGGGGGACCGGGCTGCTCTATACATATAAGTTTAAGTGTTGGTGTATGGGGATTGAGGTGGGAGAAGTTATTCAGAATTAAAGGTTTTCTAAACATTAAAAGATTGTTAATCAGAATATTTTTTCCCTTTATAAATTTCGAGATACATAATATATTTTCTTCCATAAAGTGAATCTCTGTAAAAATATATAATTATGTTTTCCAAATTTAATACATAAAGTTGCTTATCATTTACTGACGAAAAAACGACAGGTCCCCCCCTTTTTTTTAGAACACCGAATTTTCCTTATCGCGTACAAACGTACTCTACACAGTTCGTGTTTTATATCCATAAAATGAAAAACATTTTGATTATAGATGATGCACGTGTCTGGTTTCAATTTATATTTTATGCATTGTGGCAACGCACTTTGAAAAAATTACGCACTTTGAAAAATGTTTTCAAAGTGCGTTAAAATTGGGACAAAATCAACGCACTTTGAAAAATTTTTTTAAAGTGCGTTATATAGGGACCAACTCAACGCACTTTGAAAAAAATTTTCAAAGTGCGTTAAAGTGCATCAATATATTTTACAATGGAGACACTTAAAGCACATTGGAAAAAATATGTAAAAAACAAATTTCTGAATTCAGATTTAAGTAATGGAAAGCTTTGATTTTTATTTATCTATCGAAAATCCTGAGCCCAGCACTTTATCTTACCATTATACAAGCGTCGGTAGCAAATAAAACAGGAAGGGGAGTAATAAACCCCAAAAAGTGTAAGCTGCATTTTCAATGCCTATACTATGTATATTTTTTCCAAAATAAATGGGGGCATAGCCCTTCTGCTTGCCCGACTTTCACCCGGTTTCGATGCCTATGATATTACATTAACATGTTTATATCTACAGTGTATTTACATACATGTACCTAGTATTGAAAATTTCAATGAATGATTCATCTTTAAATAGATGAAACCTAGTAATTTTTCAGTACATTAAACGTATGTTACAACGCACTTTGAAAAATTACGCACTTTGAAAAAAATTTTCAAAGTGCGTTAAAATTTGGGACCAAGCTAACGCACTTTGAAAAAAATAATTTTTTTTCAAAGTGCGTAAATATCGACCATATTAACGCACTTTGAAAAAAAATGTAAAGATTGATCAATATTCCTTCAAATAATCGGTATGATAAATAACAGATCCTGATTTGATAACTTTTTATGATAAATTCACTGTATATAGGACCTGAGATATTGACGCTTTAAGGTTTTGATAAAATAAAGGAAAAATTAAAGGGTCTTGAAAAAAAGAGTGACGATTGTTTCTGATAAGTAGATATAAAGGTATATAGGGGTACTAACAGAGGACAGCTTCATAAAATTCATTGATAAAAAGGGGCAACTTGATTGTTCAAAACTATGAAAATTCTTTCTCTCTCAAACGTTTAACTGTACTTTAAAATTTCTAGTTTTCATCTGTTTTAATTAACTCATTTTTTATTGAAAGTTTTCAACGTCATACAAGTTAGGTAAATACATAATTATATGAATGCTTTGGTTATAGCATAGACATCGAGACTGGGCGAAGGGCCATGGGGGGATGGGGGGGGGGGGCTAAGCCCCCCACTTATTTTGGAAAGATATATACATCGTATAAGCATTGAAAATGCAGCTTTCCCTTTTTGGGTTTATTGCTCCCCTCCCCCGTTTGTTACCGACACCTATGTATTGGAAAGATAACGATTTGGACATAGGGATCTTATACCCGTCTTCTCTTTTCGACGGGAGTAAATCAATTCATTTTTGAGGTTAGGCTTAGGCTTAGTTTTTTGAAAGATAAAAAACAAATAAAATCTTTTCATGACTAAAATATGATTTTTTTTTCAAAGTGCGTTAAGTGTCTCCATGGTAAAATATATTGATGTAGACTCTTAACGCACTTTGAAAAATTTTTTCAAAGTGCGTTGAGTTGGTCCAAAATTTAACGCACTTTGAAAAAATTTTTCAAAGTGCGTTGATTTTGTCCCAATTTTAACGCACTTTGAAAAAATTTTTCAAAGTGCGTAATTTTTTCAAAGTGCGTTGCCACAAACGTATGATAAAGAAAGAATTTGCATTGTTTTGACAAATCAAATTGCTCTCTTTTCTTAAGAAAAAATGCGATGCTTTTAGTTGTTTATATCTCCATATTTATATATACGTATATTATTTGATTTATAATATGTATTAGATGTAAAATTATGTGTGACTTTGTATCTAAATAATAAAGCACCCTGCGTGGTGCTGTAGGGATTATTATTATGTATTGTTATAGAGGGAGCTTAGTCAAATCCCTGGCAGCTGCCCAACTTATCAGCTGTTTAATTGTTATAGGTCTGGGAAATAAATGAGGGAAAAAAAAAAAAAAAAAAAAAAACGTATGATAAAGAAAGAATTTGCATTGTTTTGACAAATCAAATTGCTCTCTTTTCTTAAGAAAAAATGCGATGCTTTTAGTTGTTTATATCTACAGCCCCTTACATATATGCTTTTTAATAAAAAGAAACGAATCAAAATAATGATAATAAACTAGAGGTGTTGTGAGCAATGAGCTCACTAAATGATACCCCCCCCCCCCCGCCTCCCATAATGTCCATGTTTTGCTATATATTGTTTTACGGTAATGTGTAAAGAGGAATAACTCGTCGTATCAAATGATATTCAGAAGCCGGCATATGTGACGTCATAGGTAAGAATATAATGGCAATGTCCATGTTTTGCTATGGGAAACCTAAAATACGCGTCGAATAAAAAAGTAAAATAGGATGTGTACAATGGCAATATGTAATAAAGATTCTGTGAAAGTTTCATTAAATTCACTCATTAGTATAAGAGGAGTTGCGGATAAGAGATGGGTACCCCAAAGCGTAACAGACGGACGGACGGACATAACGATTACTATATACCCTCCTACTTTTCAAGCGGGGGGTATAATAATCATCTTTCCATTTTTCTAAAAGACCCATTTCCTATTATAACATTAACCGAAACCTAAAATATTTAAAACGTCAATACCTCATGTCCTGAAGTGACCTTATCAAAAAATAAGATAGCCAACCAGGATCAATTATTTATCATACCGATTATTTGCAAGAACATTTATCAAGCTTTACATTTTTTCAAAGTGCGTTAATATGGTCGATATCAACGCACTTTTAAAAAATTAATTTTTTCAAAGTGTGTTAGCTTGTTCCCAAATTTAACGCACTTTGAAAATATTTTTCAAAGTGCGTAATTTTTCAAAGTGCGTTGTAACAATGCATCCAACATTTACTTGAGGAATTGATAAAGTTTGAAATGGTATTTTTGGTTTGATTTTCATCCGACTCTGTTTTCAAAATATTCTCGACTATCGTCTCCATCATTTAGACGCATGCCTTTTTCACACACATCGAAGCGGTACGGTTTGATGATCAAGACTCATTTCCATTGTTTACTTTATTTATTTCCCGGGCGACAATTTATGGTTACATCAATGTTTTCTTGTTTTCTCCGTGATAACTCTTTGAAAGTTAGCGGAGTTGATTTCTTGATAATTCTACCGGAATGTAAATTAGGCATGTCGATGGGTCAGGAGCTAAGAAGGTCTAATATGCATGCAAATCTCGTGCGCATCTGTCTCTGTGTCCGACGCTAAGGAGACCAAATATGCATGTAAATTTCGTGCGGCTTCCTTTGTGTTTGACGTGAGCGGGAGAGGACTATTGAAATTGGCATGATAGTCGTTGTCTAATTCAAATCTATGTCTACATTTTAAAAGTCTAAATCTACAATTTTATTTCACAATGAAATGTAAATATGAGGAAACACTGTCTAGTTAGTATAGTATGCCAGGGACATCAACGATAGTGGGAAACATGGGATTATTTCTAATTAATGGGCTTCGCCCGTTATGCAAATTATCCCATTTTCCCACTATCGTTGATGCCCTAGCATACTATACGAACTAGACAGTGATTCCTTATGTACATGTATCATAGAGTGTTTTGTAAGTGGCTAATCTCAGTTTAGAGATTGTCTGGTCAGAACTTTACATGTTTCTTTAGAACATGAGAAGAGGAAAGCGTTTGCTGTGGAAGTATGAGACTGATCACAGTCTGTAATCTTTATGTAAAGACATACTCTGGCGTACCCAATCAACTGAAAGAAAATACTCAATTAACTCACCATTTATCAGGATACAAATTTTGATATGAAATAAAGTCTCGAAAACAGATTTGTAATAATGCAGGAAATAAGTTAGATTCCTGTTATACGTGTATCTGGCGAATAGTTGAACTCTTAGTACAAGGAAGACTGAGAATGCCGTATATTAAATGTACATTATAAGTCTTTCATTATTTCAATGTTATACCTTCCATTATTCACAGAACGTTTTATATCAATATATAAATTAATATGTAGTCTTACCGCATTACATAATTGAATCTCATACCTCTCTGGTTGTTTGTGATCATTCAGGAACAAATTCTGTTTTATTTCGGACGCAATCGGGAAGGATATTGACTCTGGTGGAATTACACTACATTTAAAACCCACTTATGCCCAAACTTTTTACGCTAAAAATATTTTTTTTTAAAGTTATCCTAAAAATAGGTTTTAAGGAATTATTTCAGATTTAGAATTTTAGTTTTAGAGAAATATTTCTTGACTTTATTTTTGTTGTTGTTAGAAATGATATTTTTTAATGAAATTTTTTTTCCATGATATCTTTACTAGCAAAGAAAAAAAATAAGAATCTTCAGCGGAAATCGATCAACCTTACTTACTTACTTACACTTCAGAGACTCTACATGAAAAATATAAAACATTTCGCTTTTGTGGATCTTCAAGGGAGAAATCAAATTTATAACTTCCCAGTGTAATGCCTACACAACTGCAAAATGTTAGAGGAATAGAGGAAACTGACAAGTTTTGTAGAGCGAACTCCCCCCCCCCCTTCGTGAGACTTCATCTGCAAGCCTTTTTTTAGTGTGAGCCCCCTCCTTCCCCGAGGACTTTCACTTTGGAGTCAGACCTCTGGGGAAAAGTATTATTATGTGAAGTCGCACTACAGAGCCAGACCTCCGGGGAAAAGTATTATTATGGTGAAATCTCACTACAGAGCCAGACCTTCGGGGAAAAGTATTATGTGAAGTCTCACTACAGAGCCAGACCTCTGGGGAAAAGTATTATTATGGGGAAATCTCACTATAGAGCCAGACCTCCGGGGAAAAGTATTATTATGGTGAAATCTCACTACAGAGCCAGACCTTCGGGGAAAAGTATTATTACCGTCTTCCTTGGAAGACGGTGTTGTATAGTTTAAGTTTTTTACAGTCTTCGGACTATGCACTTCCTCTCTTTTGTGATTGGTAGAAATTGCATGATGAGAAAATTTTCAATTATTTCATCGGTTGAAAAGCTATTCAAGGCAAGGGAGATAACTTTCTGATGATCTAATTTTCGTACGACTTAACAATTTTGCAAGATTTTCAATCTTAAAAAAAAAAATGACAAAACGAACAACAAAATCAGCAGTAATTTTTTTTTAATAACATGATATTTTTTATAGCAATAAATAAAAAGGTCTCTTTCATTTCATTATAAATAAAATTTGATTTTTATTGCTCGCAGGCTTTACAATTTGTTATTATTCTTTTCCCCTTTCTTGTTTGAAGAGAGAATGGAATCAGCCGAGGTTTATCGAAAGCTCTTGGTCAGTTAAAGTTTACGGAGATGGCCGAGCGACAACCATGGTAGGGCTTATGCCCGTAAAAAGCAAATATAGAAATACAAATTCAAGCAATTCAAAAGAATTATACGGCGCGCCTTATAGGTGTAGATCACTTTACTGTTTAAGATTGTTGCTAAAGACGGGAAGCTTTTTTAAAAAGCTCTACTTGTTATGTGAAGTCTCAATACAGAGCCAGACCTCCACGGAAAAGTAGTATTATAGGGAAATCTCACTACAGAGCCAGACCTCCGGGGAAAAGTATTATTATGGGGAAATCTCACTACAGAGCCAGACCTCCGGGTAAAAGTATAATTATGGGGAAGTCTTACTCTACAAAACCGCTATTACGATCAGTTTTTAGTTTTTATCAAACAAGAATTAATATCAATATTTCATGAGTACAATGCATAGCTTTGATTTCCTACACATCTTGTAAACTTGTATGAAATATGGAGATAAAGGAGAGTAATCATGTTCGAAATATTAATTCGAAGCAGAACAGACAGTGTAGAATCAGGTGCCATTCTTTGAGTGGTCTTTGATCCGGCGAATATACAAATCTGTGGACTATTCAGTAAGCAAGTAACACCCGAACACTTGATTTGAAAAACGTCAGACGGCATTCGACTTAATTTTTATTTGATGAAAAGTCATTTTATCGACCATAGAATTTGCAAAATCTTGACTGCAAACGAGAGTGTTGATATCCTCCTCCTATCAGCTGATTTGTCAATATCTTGTCTTGTTTAGAAATTGTTTGTACTTAGAACATGATCTTATCGAATCAACTGGGAAACATACACTCACAAAAGTTTATAAGGAAAGATAACAATAAAGATAGTAACGTTTATGATTTCATATTTATAATAAAGTTTTGCTATGAAATTACTATTAATTAAAGTCCTTTCCTAGCAAATACGACATACCAGACTCTGGTTTTTCTTGTTTCGAGTTCAAGGGGATATACCGAATACACAACAATTACGGTGGCTCAGTCGGTAGAACGCTCATTCGAGTCGCAGCCGTGACTGAGTTAGGTCTATAAAAATAGGTAGCAACCATTTCTTCAAAAAGCGCTTGGAACATTGAAGTGAAAAGTCTTAGTCGTTTGAATGAGACCCTAACAAATCGAGACCCTGTTTCATGATACACGTTGGCACAATAAAGAACTCCCACTCCTACATGTAAATGGCAATGAATGCCAAATAAAGGTGTAAATCTATGACTACATAATGGTGACGTCTTTGAGTAAAAAGTGGAACGGGAGGTAAAACCAAAAAAAAAAAAAAACAAAAAAAAAAAAAACAATCAATCGATAACGTAGAAATGGAAAAAAAGTCTTCTTTGCATCTAAGTGTTGAATTGAAGATCATAGCAATATACCTCTTTGTTACATGTAGACGTTTAAATAAACTTTTCTTCATTTGAGTGAAGAATTAGTTTGTTTTTGTTTTTTATTAAGGTGTGCGATTGATACATATGGAAATTCCGACAAAATATTAGAAAACACGAAAAAAAAAAAATAAATAAATAAATAAACTGCATAGATATTAAGAATCCAAATATCATTTTAAAAAATATCTTTGTGATAACTTCAGTGTAATTGTGTGTACAAACAATATGTTTAAAAAGATTTAAACATTACCCGTAACAAGGTAAATGAAAATAAAAGATAAACAAAAAAAGATAAAAAATTATAAAAATGAATTTATTTTCATACTTTTTGTGTTTTTATATATTTGTTTTAATGTTGTTGAATTTTGTTAAAGGACGTTTCTCCTGAATCAGGAAATATTTGATGTTTTTATGTTTTTTATAAATTTCTTTTAGTAGAAGTAACACTTGTTATCCGGCCCAAGTCCAAAACGTGATATTTCGTATCCTAAATATATATTGTAAAAGTTTGAATCAATTCTTCCTTTAAAAAAAGTTAAAAATAAAGGATTTAATTTTTTTCTCTTTCAATGATGGTCTAAATTCTTACATTTGACATTAAATACATTTTGAAATGGAAAGTTACAAGTATATAGGCATATATTTTTATCATTCAAGGAAGGATATGGAGATAACGAACAGTATTCAATAGCAATACAAAATACATGTAGGAGCAGAGCAAACACGGACTTCCGAAACATCAGAGGTGGGATCAGGTGCCATGGAGGAGTGAGCATCCCCTGCTGAACGGTCACATCCGCCGTGTGCCCTTTGTCATGATCGGGAAATAACGGAAAAATCCGTCGTCAATTCAGTGTATAAATAATTGACTAACAATTAGTATGGAAAACGTCAGTCAGCATTTATCTCAAAGATAAATTGTATTTGCTGACGAGGTCATTGTATCGAACATAGAATTTACGAAATGATGACTTTAAACGAGACTGTTGATATTCTTGTTTCATCAACAACTTGCCTGTCAATAATGTACCTCGTTTTAGAAATTGTTCATGCTCTTGCGTATCGAATCAACTGAGATATATACACTTCGTATGCAGGTGATGAAGGTATATTGCTGCATAAGTAAGGGAAGTTGACGATAGAAAAGTTAAAGTCATTACGTTTATCATATAGCTTGGTTGTTAGATTACCATTAACGTCTTTTTCGAGTAAAATATCCAAGTATGAAACAGATGTGTCAGACTCTGTGGTATCTTTTCTTCAAACAACCTCTTGACGAAAAGAAATTTTGTCCACTTACGATTCTCATTTCTAACAAGACAATATTGACTTCAGGTAACAAATCAAATGCTGACAGACTTTTTTCATACTTATTACTAGGTCTATACTGTAGTATATACACATTGAATTACCGACGGATGTTCCTGTTATTCCCCGATCATGACAAGTAGCATACAGCAGAAGTGACCGATCGGCAGGCTATGCTCACTCTTCCATGGTACCTGATCCCACCTAAGATGTTTTGGAGGTCCGTGTTTGCTCTGCTCCAAAATTCGTAATGTTTAATGGAATTTTGAGTTTGAATACTGTTTGTTATTTCATATATTATATATCCTCGTATTTAATCTACATAGTTTAAAATGGAAAGTTTTATGTGTATATATTTCACTTTATCACTATATCATTTGCACAACATAGAATTTTCTCAGTTATGATTGATTATTTCTGACAAAATGATATATTTCCATGTCTATTTGTTTTCTCTGTGAATTCTCTTTGAAAGTTGGTTGAGTTGATTTCTTGATCATTCTAGGAGCTAAGGAGGCCTAATATACATGTATATCTTGTGCGTCTGTCTTTGTGTTGTATGTCAGTCGGCGGGGACTATTGATATGGGAGGCCTGTGTAGGTCAAATCTATTAGTTCACATTTTTAAATTTAAATTTACAAGTTTATTTCACAATGAAAATGAAATATAAGGTATCACTGTCTAGTGAGGTAGAGCATGCCAGGGACATTAACGGTAGTTGAAAACGTAGGATATTTTATGCTTGACGGTCTTCGTCATTCACAAATTTTTATGAAGACATTCTCAATTTCCATGAAGATTAATTTCAAACAATTGGATTTCTTCTAGAAGAACTCGTATAAAAAGACAAACACCCCATTTCAGTGCAGATTCACGTTCATGTTCAAAATTTGACCCTGATCTGGAGATATTATGTAACCAAAATAAGTATTTAAGGAATAACTGTCTTATTTTTCGATTTCATGAAGTGATCAATCGATTGGCTTGAGTGATAATTTGCATAAGCGCCGAAGGCGTTTATGCGTAAAATTATCACACAAGCCAATCGATTGATAATCTTTATGAAATTGAAAAATCTGACAGTTATTCCTTATATTTATATACTTTGATTCCGCCAATCCACGGGCTCCAAGCCTGCTTCTCTCTAGGTGTTGTCCCGCCCTGCACGTGGTTTTTTTTGGAACCGCGCCAAAACATTCATGAGGAAATAAATTGCATTTACAATTGGTAATTTTATCTCGGACAAAGACATTGGAAATGTAAATATTCAAAATTCATATGGGAATATAAAGCATTTTGGAGTGGGGAATCGAGAATAGTAAGGTTAGGTGACACTTAATTAATTATGAAAATATTTCTACTAAAGATTTAAATTTGTAAGCATTATTTGTCCTTGATGCCACAAGATTTTTAATGATGCATGAATATAGACAAAAAAACTCTGTAAAGTCTTTTTTCACAACAGTAAGTTCCTGTTGTATATACATTTTCAGAGTTTGAATATTAAGTTTATTGATTGTAAGTCGACTTCAGCGAGTTAGGATGGGGCCATAACATGGAATCATAACTTCTCTTTACAGTATTAGGTGAAATATAATATTTACACTAAAGGTTCCACGATGTCGAATGTGAGCATTGAGGTCTGTGGGCCTCTTGTTTTTTTTATTTATTAGTTACGTTTTTACTCTAAATGATGCCAAAGATCATTGTTCATGCAATTAGAAAAACAATAAAACAAATTGGTTAACATTTATTAAATTTTTAAATTGGTAATAATAAACCCTACTTTTTAAAAAAGAAACTTTGTAATGTTGATATAGAGGTTGTAATATTAAACTTTTTGTTGAATCATTTTCTTTTTATTGCATACATGTGCAATAAAAATCTGAGATTGAATGTTTTATAAACTGTGTTTTTATGCTATTGACAACCTACCAGCCATTTCAGAAAATAGGGGAGGGGCATAAAGAATAAAAGTTCTATAAAAATTGAATATGGAAAGGAACTAACAAGTTTCAAAAATTTACTTCATCTATCGGCTTTTAATAAGGATAATCAAAGTCTTGAATTTTCAAATTTTCAATCCGAAAAATATGCTGAAAATTGTCGTAATATGGACCTTAATTGTAAAATGTCTGCTCTTACAGAATGATACACCGATTCCAAATGAAAATAAGCAAATTCAAAATAAGGAAAATTTCGCCTTCAATGCCTCTCATGTAATATTACAAAGCATACTTCTGTGTGGCACTGAGATTGTATGCGATAAATCTATTCTGACGGCTCTGAATATTCCGGATGATTCAAAAACTTCAACTGGATGTCCGGAATGCTCCTGTTCCGACTCTTGTTCAACGAGCGAGAATAGTCCCACTTGTTGCCCGGATTTGTTTTTTAAAGTCGGATTTCTGGAATGCCGGAACACGTACATGTTTAATTCATTGTTCTCTGTGTCTAAAACAAAGCTTATGGTTGCATCGTGTCCATACGGGGCAAACGCTGATTTATCATTAAACTGCTCACAGCTTCCAACAGATGTGGATTTCTTTAAAAATCCACCTGTTCAAAGCGAAGCAACAAGAACTACTTATAAAAACAAATTTTGCGCACTGTGCAATAATGCTACTAATACCGAGCCAATGCAGCCATACTTCGACTGCCTTGAAAACACGGATTTTAATTATTTTTCGTCGTACAATGACATAATTTCTGCAGCAAAATCCAGATCATGTGGCATCAAAATTGAAGGCACTATTGTTGAGCAACGATTTTGTGAAACAGATAATTTTGACAAAATAACATCTTGTAATGTGACGGGTTCGTGGAGGCGATACGATAGGCAAATAGATATCTCCTGTCAACGAAGTGGGTATTACGCCCCAGTAGGAGCATTTAGAAATATATTTTGCAAAATGTGTAACCCCCCTCCTTTTGAGAAAAGTGCTATTATAAACACTTGCGAATATCCCAGCATTTTTAAAAATGCATGTTTAGATCAACCTCTCTTAGAAGCTTCCTTTCCTTACAAAAATTACTTTTGCTTTGCTTGTTCGCGTGGCGATAACAATACTAATTTCTACAGTGATGTCGAGTTGTCTTATGATAAAGAAATCTATAAGGATGAGCTTTTTGAATTTACCATTGGATTTGAATACGTCAAAGAGCATGTTCAGCAATATCTGCGAGAACTAAGAGCGATGTCGGCCATACAAGGGAACACTTCTACAGAACAAGGAACGGAACTGGAGTCGTCACCTTCGGCAGACATGATAAACTTACCTAATGTTAAATATGCATGCTTACCGACAACATTTAATGAATCTTCGAGTTTTGATCCAACATTTCAACATCACAATGACATCCACTATTATGTCAACATAACCAGTCTAGTTTACACGAGCTTTGCTTTGACCAGGAATGGTGTCTGTTCACCGTGGTTATTACCATCGTATACGTTACCTTTACAAAAGAACTGCTCCTGTACCGTAGGATGCACGACAAATTGCTGTGACGATTTTGCTCTGAAACAAAAGTGGACATGTATCAGTGATCGTTATTCCGGAAGTCAAAATGATACGGTGAAAAACTTTCGAGCAATTGGTGGATGCATTCAAAGAATTGATGAATACGAAGATTACTGTACGAGTCGAAATTTTTCTCATTTTTATCACACGTTTCCTGTAAGTTTAACACGTGGCAATAAGGAGACTTACGCCAATTTGTTTTGTTATTTGTGCGGGAAAATCCAAGCTAATGAAATTGATAACATTGACATAGACTCTGTATTTCCATGGCCGTTAAAAGTTAGTTGTCCGATCTTTGTAAATCATAGAAATTTTAAATCTTTGCAGCACCTGATGAATTATCTAGAGGAAAGCTCTTGTGAGGTGGGTTTCGAGCCACCCATTGATGCAGGAAAGTGTAGCGACGTGTGCAGCGCGAAAATATCTTCATGTAACGTGTCTGGTACGTGGAATACTTATAACGAGGATGTATCAGTTGCATGTGAAAACACAGATGTCTTAACTTTTCCACCAGTTAAGTTTAACTCAATTGTTTATAAAAACAGATTCTGTCTGATCTGTAACCCCACTGAAACACATCTTGCTGAAACAGATCAGTCCTGCACGCTGCAAGAAAATTCAAATCTGACCAAGGCTTGTCTGCAGTTTCCTAATGTCCATATTTGTGCAGGATACAAAAACATTTTTTGTAAAATGTGTAATGACATCAACGCTTCTAACTGTATTGATGTTTTTTACAAAGAGGTCATTCCTTCAACTACTACGCCATGGCCCACAATTCCCCCATATACCTGGTCATACAGAACTTACTTCTCTATATCTTCATATGAACAATCAGGTATCCTGCCTGTTGAAGACATTTACAGCAATTGTTTGCCAAACCAGATTTATGATAGCAGTCAGGTAATGTTTTCTATTTTCATTCCTGGAAGGGAGGGAATGTGAGGGACAATACGTAAATATCCAAATTTTTGATAATATTCTGTTTTTTAATGTATAAAATATTTTCAATAATTTAATTTTGGTTGTGATGCGTCATTTGATTGGATTAAAAAATTAATATATATTTTATATCCTGATTTGCCTACGTCACAATAACAAACGTCAAAAACATATCAATCTGCCTGACATAACGTTTAAGATAGGAACAATTTTAAGGCACTTTTTAAGAGAGAAATTGTCTAGTTTTTCTAAAAGTAATTATTGAAAATTTTATTATAAGGAATTAATTAAGTAGCAACGCAAGTTATACTGGGTCAACCTGCGTTGGAACTTTTTACTCTTTTTTAATAAACTGCTTCCTTAAATATCTAAAAAGTAATTATCAAAAATTAATTACTTGATTCTCTCTTGCAGAAAACATGCAAAAATCTGACCTGCTTTCCTGGAAAGACACAAATGAACGACACTTGTGTAGCCTTACTAGCATCCACTCAGAACTTACGATACACTCTTCCAGTACAAATCGAGCTTACAACGCTAACATATGCCAATGCTACACTCAAGGAACTGATGCGAAAATTAAGAGCAGTTATAGAGACATCATTTTCGAATAATTTTGAAGAATTTGGCTTCTATTTTGAAAATTTCATTTTAATGACATCTTCTAGATGCACTACTGAAAACATAAGGCATGGTCATTTTTTATTATATTTACAAATATTTTTTGATAAGAAAGTTATCCGGAATGATCTAGAGATAAAACTGATAGAATTCACTCAATTGTCCACAAATTGGACTCTTGTGGACGACATTGTAGTTAATGTAGAACTTTCTAGAAGTGAGAAAGCTCTCAGCTTGCCATATTTAGTCTGGAAAGTTCACAAATCACAGTGTATTGTTTTATCTGACAAAAAGAAATGCGGTTCTGGCATGTTCAAAAATGCTTTAGTTAGCCCTCTTTTGAGATGCAAACAAGTTGAATTGAAAGGCAACGAATTTGGGGTTCACTGGACAAAACTTCGATCCACGTTTTCATACCTAGGGTTGTCTCTATCTTCTTATCACTTCGCGGCCGATGCTACTGTTCAATATCGGGTATGTGCCTCTGATATTTCTATCTACAAAGAGAAATTGAAAGAAATGGGTTTTATTGATGAAGGCCTTCCCTTGTCTTTGCTTACACTAAGTTGTGTATGCATATCTCTGTTGTTCTTGGTGTTAGCGTTTACAACATATTGTCTATTTCCAAGCCTTAGGACACTTCCTGGAATTAACAATATGATCTTGATGATTTTTCTGTTTCTAGCACAGATGTTGCTGATTGTCAGACCATTTTTTCGTTCTACAGGTATGGTTGTATTGTCGGCTTTGTCCCATATATCATGGCTCTTGTTGTTTTTCTGGCTTCAGGTTTGCTCTTTTCACATGTTCCGAGTCTTCAGGCAAGATCGTCGTACCGAGAATTCAGGGAGCTATATCAGAAAAACAATAACTAAGTATGTCTCGTATGCTTTCGGTAGTTCCTCATTTATTGTTTCTTGCAATTTAATTATATCTTTGATAGAGTCGAACGGCAAAAACACTGGCTACGATAACGCGTCGTCTTTAATGACGCACAAAATTTCCTTCATCGTGACGCTTATATTGCCGTTAACTTTGATCTGCTTGACAAATATAATGTTTTATATTCTGACGTCATATAAAATATACTCCTCACCAGACATTGAAAGCACATCCAGAAATAGAATTCAATTTACTGTTTATGTAAAATTGTTTTCTTTGACTGGACTGTCATGGCTCTTACAGATTGTAGATACATTTATTGAAGTTTCCATCTTGTCGTATTTTGTGGCAATTCTCAATGGCTTGCAAGGGTTCTTTATATTTCTCAGTTACGTATGCAACAAAAGAGTATGGAATTTGTACAAGAAAGCTTTTGGAAGTTCTTTTATTGATCAGTCTAAAACCTCTTCGGGTAGAGTTACTTATTCAAATGAAAACTAAGCTTTAAAAACCACGTAGATGTATTTACTGTAGATCACTTAATTTTCGCGACACCTTATTTTCGCGAGACAGTCATTGACTCTTGATTAGCGAGACAAAATTTTCGCGAACTGTGGTCATTGCTCTATATGTTCTTAAGGAATACTATTATACGCGAGAATTAAATTTTCGCGAGTACACTGTCTCGCGTAATTACGCGAAAATAAAGTTCTCGCGAATAAAAAGTGATTTACAGTATTTCAGAAAGAATAATTTATTCAAAATCATTTTGCAAAGTATATTCAATTGTGTAAGAATTCTTTGCTTCATTAATTCTGTTGTACCTAGTTCAATACTGTCACGCTTCTGCATTTGTTGCAAGCTTTGACAGGTTTTCACAATTTAAAATGTTAAATAGTTGGCTTTTCTTACTCCGTCTTTAAATTTTCACATATGATTTAAATGAAGAGTTTTTTTATTGCTCGAGAAATTGGTATATATTGTTAATGTCTTAAGCTTACTATTCAAAATCGAGAGAATCAAACATTGATGTTAGCTTGTTGTCATGTGCAGATGTCTTTTTGTCTTTTTATCCTCTAATTATTTGTATTAAACAAGGCCACATTAAGGTCATACGCAACGTAGTTTGAACTTTATTGGGTTATTCCCTGGAGTTGAAGAAATCCACTAAATAAAGGACCTGTGTGCAATACTTTTAATGTCTATACATTGATTTGTATACCTCTTCTAAAAACAAATTTTGATGAAAAAGAAATCTGGAATTTATGTTTTGTAATTTTTATACCTTTTTCTTTGAATAATGCAAAACTGTTCAAACTTTGATATCTTTTCGAAACCCCTTGTAACACATGCTGATTTTTTGTCTAAGAACATGAAATGGTATTATAAGTATAAATTAATTTAAATTTAGAACATTTTGAAAAATTATCAGTAGGTAAGGTACCTTGCGTATGTCCTTAATTCGGAAATTATATCTGAACTTTGTTGCAATGGGGACTCTGTGTCATGAGTTAAATTCGTCAATTATTGAATTGTTTTTCTATAAGCAAAGATCTTAATATTATAATATGTGAATGTTTCTGTATCATCTATTTTTATGATGTTTTTTTTCACAATTCTATCGTTGAATGAAATTTTTATGAAAAAATTATTGTAAAATACATATAAATGAATTTATTATTTTACACATTTTGTTTGTCATAAAACTGTCAATACGTTTCATAGTTTTTCATTGTGTTAAATACTAAGAAATAATTTGAATGATTTGCAATGGAAAATTGTAATCTACAAAAGAATATTTCTCAAACGTATGAAAGATTATTTTATTTTTATTAGATTATTTTAAAACTTCAAGATTAGTTGCTTCTAGTAAAATCAAAAAATATAATTTTTTTTTAATTTAAGATTTTAATAAAATTTTCAATGATAGCAAAATCTTTGGGATATGATGCATCTTTTTGTCTACATTTAAAAAAATTGTAATGTCATGTTGTATCACTATGTTTCGTATGGAAGTCGGTATGTGATAGGCTAGAAAAAAAAACATTTAGGTTTAAGCAAGTTAGAAGTATTTCCTCAGAGCTAATGTTACTAGTTTGTTTTACCCGACTTTAAACAAATATTATATTATTTAACTATTGTATGATATTGCTATATGGTATCTATAGTCACTACCATGATATTAAAGTGGAATAGAAAAAAATCGGCAAATACAATTAACCTGAAAAAAAAATGTACAGACACAAAAATTCTATTTCGTACATGTACGCATTGCTCCCTATTAAGGTAGTCCGATCCTCAGGTTTATAAAATTAACAGTTAAGTAATCAAAAATGCTCATAAAAGTATCTCTGAATCCACAAAGATATGTAAATTTATTCGCAGTATTTCTTTAAAGTTAAAGATTAAAGTTAATCATATTTTGGAGAAAATTGTCAAATCTTCAATGTTTTTGCAGAAAAAGCAAATTGGAATATCAGCAATGCATTTTCTAATTGCAAATTGATCAACAAATATATTTTAGGTTAAAAAACGATAGGTATCCAGGCATTCAGAGAAATTGTCATAATTTTTATATCTATTTGGTATTTTTTGTCTTCTATTTCTGTCATGTATTCTATAATACATAGTGTAAAAGGCTTTTGCTATCATTTCAAGACACCACAAATCACTTATCATTTCATATCATGCTAATAAGCATTGGTATCTAAGGCTGGATTCAAGAAAATCTTATTCTCTAAAACTGTAATGATTTTTTTCTCTTTTTATAGGGTACAAATGTCAACTTTTGTAAGACATTTTCTATGACTTCCAAAGACCCTGAATCTTATAAAGATGAATAAAATGAAAATTGTTGCATGAAAAAATTTCATTTTCAAGCTTCATTTTGATGCATTTTAAATTAAATATTAATTTTTGGAGTTATCCTTCATGGCTGAGGATCGGATATCCTTAAGGAAGGAATTAGACACACCTATAAGTCGGCATTAATTATTTCATAGTCCAAACAATCAAAATGAATTTGATGAATGATTGTTGATTAACAACCTTCTATTTTATCACTCATATGGTAATACCACCATTTTGCCGGTGGAGAGCTGCAAATTCTGCCCTATGCTCGGCACTTACGACCATTGATTAGTGAGGAATCTTTTTCGTGCGAGCACCTACTGCAACACGGGACCTCGGTTTGAATGGTCTGATCCAAACGACCGGTCTCCACGTCTCACAGTGGTATTCGAACTCACGACGTAAGTATCAACTCCTTACTCCTTGAGCAAATGAGCGGGCGACAGAATTAATTTGAATTACAATACCTATACTGGATCTCGAAGGATGGACCTCGGGAGTACTGTGCAATAATATATTTAGAAGTGTTGTAAATAAGAGACGGATAGTTATCATTCAACTTCAAGCAACTTGCTTTGGTCAAACTTCACCAAAATCAATAATATCGGCACGTACAACCTCATACAAAGTATACTAAAATATTGTTAACTATAGTTAACTATAGTATCAAAGTAAAAGTTTTCTAAGTTTTATTTACCATATTGAAATTTTTGGAACTTTTGGAATTCCCAGTTTTCTTTTTTCTATGTGCTTGTATCTTTTCCTACTTTCTCTCTACAATGTATGTTTGTACATTTAAGATAATAAATTATTGTCACTGTCATGGGTATTAATTTTATCTTGTTATTCGCAAATCTATATTTGTAATCATATGAAGAAAAATTTATTCAAAGAGTTTCTACATGATTTTTGGAAAACACTCTCTTTAGCCTCCAACTCGGCATTTAAATATACCGACGACGTATTATCAATTAACTCCTTTAACAATAATTACTTCCATTCATATGTCCTTTCGATATATTTAAGGTACTCCAATCCTCAGCCAGGAATGATAGCTCTTTAATTTATAATTTTATTCAAAAGGTCTCAAAATAACGCTTGAAAATTAAATCTTTTAAAGCAAAAATTTTCGTTTTATACCTCTCAATGTTACGAAAGCCCAGAAGGCTCATTCGAGATTCAAGTTTCGAAATACGAGATCCGAAATTCGAGTTTCGAGATTCAAGATCCAGACTAACCAATCAAAAGCGGGTTCAACATTTGATTACTCCCCTTTATTATGTTTTTACTATCAAGAAATCGTTTAATATATTTATAACAAATGGGTCATTTGATAATATTACAATGCAAGAAAGAGTATTATATATTTTAGAAGGAAATTTAAACAATTATTGAATTTTTGATCAGCAAGATATACTTCAATTTATATTTTAGCTTCTTAAATATTAAACAGATTACATATATCAGGAGTATATATATTTTTGTATAGTCAATTTTGTTTACAGGGTTGATGACATAATAAACTTATAAATAAGTGTCAAGTGTCTAAAGATTAACAATAACCCCACCCCTACTTACCCCTCCTGTCCATTTTTCCGAACACAATGAAATTGTTACTTTGAAAAACTTGAAAGGCGACGTGGTATTGATAAACAAAAATCGCGTTTATTTTCCTAATAGAGGAATAAGTTTTCAATTATTTATCTTGGTCTAAGGCTTTGATTTTTTGAATTAATTAGGAATAACATGCACAAAACAGATTGGCATTATGAAATAAAATAATCGCGGCATTTATTTTATCTGATATCAAATAGTAGCGAACTAAGGATTTATGGTTATATATTTTAGTCTCTGACCATAGTGTTATGGTCAAAGACTAAAATATACTAGTAAAACCTTTTAACGATACAGTTCGATTCAGCAGTCAAGTCTCACTGCACTAATGTACCCTTTATAAATGTAATGAAATAAATACCCTTGAATTGCTAAGCAGTGTAGACACGATTCTCAATATTTCATATCTAATCAATAATAGTTTTCTCCCTCATCAGTGATCTAATAAAAACTTAGTCGACCTACTTTTTCCGCAAGTCAACGAAAAGACCATATAATATTCTATATTATACGTATTTACTGTTTTCTTTAATTAGAAAAATAAGATTTTATGTATATTTTTCAAAATGTAATCCAAATTTTATTTTTATTTCGTTTTGACACATAAAACATTTTTTCTTGCATTATTATTTTAGCAAATGATCCATTTGTTTTAAAAATATTCAACGAATTCTTGATAGTAAAAACATAATAAAGGGGAGTAATCAAATGTTGAACCTGCTTTTGATTGGTTAGTTTGGATCTTGAATTTCAAAACTCGAATTTCGAATCTCGTACTCCGAAATTCGAATCTCGAATGAACCTTGTGGGCTTTCGTACAATGTGCTTCAAGGTTCTTTGAAGTTTTTTTTAGAAAGATGTTATAAAAAGTCGAATATTTTACCCCGTGGAAGTTTTTAAAATAACATATTTAGAGAAATTGAGGTTCTCTAAATGTAACCATAGATACCAATGTTTATTAACATCATATGAAATTAAAAGTGATTTATGGTGTTTTGAAACAATAGGAAAATCTTTATACACTTTAAATGCATTGTGAAATGATCGAAGTAAAGTATTTAATATGTAAAAAAAATTCTGCAATCTCCTCAAAAGCCTAAATGCTAATAGTTTTTATTTCTGAAATATGTTTGTTGATCAAATTTGAATTGGAAAATGCATAGTAGGTGTTTTTATTCGCATTTCCTGTATATTATCCCTACATAATATGATCAACTATAAAGATAAAGTTTGTACAATTATCTTGGATAAAAACACATAACTTTGAAAATTCAGAGACATTTTTTTGAGCATTTTTAATAAGTGAATGTCTGATTTTCAAATCTGAGGATCGGAGTACCTTAAGTGAAATAAAAATAAAAGATACTACTGGGTCTGAAACATCTTCTTTTTTAAATTGAAAGTCTTATTAGAAAAAGGACTTTACTGGTAACCCAACAACGAAAACTTAACGATAAACGTATTGACTTTAACTTTCCAATGGTTAATTTACTTGATCGAAATATACCCTCATCGCCTGCATATCGAGTTTATATCTCCCGTGCATTTGACTTGATATGCAAGAGCACGCTCTATGTACAATCGATTTCTAAAATGAGGCAAGTTACTGCCGATCAAGTTTGGTAAAACAAGAATAATAACAGTTTGTCTAAAGTCGTCTTTAGTTGATATGGTCGATATAATGATTTTGTCAGCAAATATAATCTTTCATTAAGGTCAAGATCTAGTAAATGAAGGGTGCCTACAGATTTATCAAATTCAAGAAATGAATTTCTTTAATGATGCTTTATAACTTTAGCTTGGTCAGAAAAGGTGTTTCGGAGCATAATTTGTACGAAAATAAGATGAAAAACCATATTTTAAACTGTCATTTTCAATGAAAAATTAAGAAAATTAGTCATGGATATGGGAATTCTTTCCGTATCACACAAACAAAATGTATCCAGATTGCCTACAGTCTTTCAGAAAACAGTAAATTGTATGTTCTTGATCTCTTCTATTAAATAATGTTCAATTTAATATAGGTATCCGGACTACTTTTCAGATGATTTCAAATTGAATTCCATGAAAATGCTTTATTTTCTACATAATTCTATTAGAGCCCTAAAGTACGGGAAAAAGAAAGTTGAAAGTGACTATGACGTCATAATGGGTCTAGTACCAAAATGTTAGTCTAAGGACATTTACTAGATCTTGACCTTAAGTCAAATTCAGACGTTTTTATACAATCTAATTAAAATTAGATGTTAGATCCGATCGCATACTCGCTACACTAACATCTACAACAACATCCCATAGAGGGTCACTTCAGAGGTCAAATTCGGAACAACTCTAGACTTATTCATTTCAACAATACATGATGATTTAGCAGTTGACGATTTGTTTGGTTGATATAGTTTGTACTCTGACGTGACCCTCTATGTGAGGTTGTTAGATGTTTGTATAGCAAGCATGCGAACGGATCTATCAACTTATTTCAGTTGGATTGGATTTTATACCAATCTAAAGTCTAAAGTCATCTCTAGTTGATATGGTCGATACAATGATTTTGTCAGAAAATATAATCTTTCATTAAGTCAAATTCAGACAGACGTTTTTACATATGTATACAATCTAATTAAAATTAAATGTTAGATCCGCTCGCATACTCGCTACACTAACATCTATAAAAACATCCCATAGAGAGTCACATCAGAGGTCAAATTCGGAACAAATCTAGACTTATTCGCTTCAACAATATAAGATGCTTTCGCAGGTGACGATTTGATTGGTTGATAGAGTTTGAACAACTCTGACGTGACCCTTTATGGGATGTTGTTAGATGTTAGTGTAGCGAGCATGCGAGCGGATTTAACAACTTATTTTAATTGGATTGGTTTTTTACACTAATTGCTTTGGCCAATTGTTACACACCAAAAGGACTACATGCGGTTATTGCATAATTTTGCCCCACAAAAGAAATATTTTGAAAATTTCTTGACTTGTTCTAAATTGTATATATTGTATGAGAAATCTAAATTAACAAAACATATTATATATTATAGTTTCAAATCAAGGTATTGACAATTTTTGTCTTTATGACGTCACAAACTTTTCAGATTTTGTATTATTTTTCAGAGAGAGGAAGATGGATAAAATTTGCTCAATTTTTACTTTAAAATTAATAGAGCACAGACTTTCTCCAGAATAATATTTATATATTTTGTTGATATTACCATTCTTCACATTATTTCAAAATATTTAGCTGGAGCAGACCTGCGCTCGGTGACTTTTACTCAAAATATCGACGTAATAAACACCTTTTTCTGTAGAAAACATGGACATTTTAGATTTACACCATTTTCATGACGTCGTATCAAACATATGACGTCATGGCTCTTGAAAATAGTCAGTGTTTTGAAGTCTGCAGATATCCCCCTGTTTTAGAACATACGAGGGCTGTTCAATAGATAATGTCCTGAACTGTATGGCATACAATACAGATATCATATGACATTAAGCTTGACTTTCTCTCATTATTGAATCTTTAATGAATTTATAACAGTTTATGTGACCACTTTTCATCAAATAGTTTCATTGTGAGAGGATGGAAAACAAGGGCTATTCGAGACACTGCATTATAAATGAATGATAAAGAATCAGTAAACTAGCGTGAAAATAAAAGCTCCATTAAAGCTGCTGTAAAACTTGTTAAAAATCCCAAAGAAATATTCACTGAAATATGTGACATTTACAGCAACCAATACCTGTTTTATAGACAAATGAGCAGGTGGATTTCAATGACAAAAATTATAGAATGGGCATCAAAAATGGGTACCGTCCTGCCAACAAAAAATTATAACAACTTATGTACTGTTTGCCAAATTTCAACAAATAATATTTGATGATGTATGATTGACTTTAAGACACATGGCAAATTTGAGAGACATCATTTCGGGAGTAGTTTACACTGTTTTAAGAAACGTTTGACGGTAAAAAAGCTTAGTACTCAAAGGACACCCTATATTTTGAAAAATGAGTGAAAACGACAGCGTGTACGAATGTCTTAACAATTATTTTAAAATATCAGTAATTGTAGTTATCCAAGTTTGTTTGATATTCAAACAGATAATGGAACTTGAATCTATTGCTTAAAACCCCAAAACAAAATTTACCATAAGATGTACTTGATAAAAACAGCGAAGGTCTGACAAGAGCAAAGAATTGCAAGAACACGAAGACAGATTTAAATGCAATTGTCTTAAATATTAGTGGCATTGTTGTTCAAATTCGTATTCGGGGGGACAGTTTAATTTCTGGAGGAGTCTAGAAAGCAATTTTTTTGCAAAAAAATTGAAAGGTTTATTAGAGGAAGGACCCAGAATCAGGAATCCACTACACTGAATTTCTTCATGACAGCGTCCAAACTCGCACGCCCTAAAGAGTAAAGGTTTTTTTTTCGGGATAAACAGAAAGTTAATGTTTTTTCACATTAACAATATTCGTCAAATCTTTGACCTTTTGACTTGTTTCTATTTCCAAACTTCAATAAAACACCTTTCAGAAGGAAGAAACAATTAAGTCCAGAAAATCATTAGATCTGCCATTTTCCAATATACTAAGGGTCATACCCAAAAATGAATTCTAAAAACAATCAGAAAATAGATAAAAATGTTACATGTGTTTTAATTAAAAGAGATTAATAAGTTAAATAATAAAGACTAAATCATTGAAAATCGTCTTTTGCTTCTTTTCGAGCACCGAGGACATTATTTATTGAACAGCCCTCGTAGTTATATATTTCTTCGTCGAAGTTTGATTTTGTGGGCGAATATTGGTCATTACCAAATATAACCCTTTTCTGCATACCCGATCATGACATGGAGCACACGGGGATGGGGGTGGGTGATCGGTCAACAGGGAATGCTTACTCGTCTATGCCCCCTGACCCAATCTCTGATGTTTTGGAGGTCTGTGTTTGCTCTGCATTTCCAATTTATATCTAATAAATAGAGTTTGAGCTTGAAAAGTGTTTGTTATCTACATATGTAAGGATTGGACTATTTAAATACTGGCAAGCACCAACACTGATATGCATTTTGTATTCTTGGGAAGCAGAAATTATTGAGAGTCTTTTATAGAATACAAGGTATTCTATAGCTTTTAATTCCACATTTAGATATAAATATTTGTTTATTTAATTTTATTCTGAATATTCAAATGAACTAGAAATAAAAAACAAAACAAAAAAAAAATTAGGCAGCTCACTGGAATATTCAGAATAAAATTCAATACAAAATATTTCTATCGAAAAGCTATAGAATACCTTGTATGCTATAAAAGTTTTTCAATAATCCCTGCTTCACTAGAATACAAAATCCATATCAGTGTTGGTGCTTGTCAGTATTAAAATAGTTCGATCCTAACATTCCAAACTGAAATATGGAGATAAACACTTTTCAAGCTTAAACACCGACCTCCAAAGCATGAGAGATGGGGTCAGGGGGCATAGACGAGTAAGCATTCCCTGTTTACTAGTCTCATTTAGTGTGCTAAATGTCATGATCGGGTATACAGGAAAGGGCTATATTTGGTAATGACCAATATTTGCCCACTAAATCAAATGTGGACGGAGAAAAATATAACTATGTTCTAAAATAGATATCTGCAGACTTCAAAGCACTGAATATTTTCATGAGCCATGATATCATATGTTTGATACGACGTAAAAAATAAAATATGTAAATATTATTCTGGAGCAGGCCTGCACTCTATTGATTTTAGCTTAAAAATTGAGCATATTTATCCATCGTTTCCTCTTTTTCAAAAATAATACAAGTTTTTGACGTCATAAAAGAAAAATTTCAATACCCTGCATTAAAACTATAATATCTGATTTGTTTTGTTAATTTAGATTTCTAATACAATATATAAAATACAGAACAAGTCAACAAATTTTCAAAATATTAGTTTTGTTGGGGCAAAATTATGCAATATACCTTATGCAGTTCTTTCGGTGAGTACAAATTGGCACAAAAAATTAGTATTAAAACGTCTGTCTAAATTTAACTTAATGAAAGATTATTTTTGCTGACAAAATCATTGTATCGACCATATCAACTAGTGATGACTTTAGACAAACCGTTATTATTTTTGTTTTACCAACTTGATCGGCAGTAACTTGCCTCATTTTAGAAATCGTTTGTACATAGAGGTCTTGCATAGATGCTCTTGCATATCAAATCAAATGCACGGGAGATATAAACTCAGTATACATGCGATAAGGGTATATTTCGATCAGGTAAATTGACCATTGGAAATTTAAAGTCATTCTTTTCATCGTTAAGTTTTTGTTGTTAAGTTTTTCAATTTTGAAACAGATGTGTCAGACCATCTAGTATTTTTTATTTAAAGATCACTGAAGTATATCGAAAGGATATATGAATGGAAGTTAATATTGTTAAAGGAGTCAATTGATAATACGTCGTCGATATATCTAAATGTTGAGTTGGAGGCCATCACAAGTGTTTTCCACAAATCATGAGAAAGTTTTGTGAATAAATTTTCCTTTGTATGATTACAAATATAGATTTGCGAATAACAAGGTAAAATTAGTACCGATGACAGTGAAAATAATTAATTCTACAAACATACATTGTAGAGAGGAGGAAGGAAAAGAATAATGGGAATTCCAATATATTGTTCTAAGACCTCATTTACAAAACTATAACGATATCGTTAACCAGGAACTCAACCATCTTTTTAAATCTTAAATTTACAGTATTTGTGTGTACTATCAGAATGGACTTTAAAAATATTTCGTAGGGAATGATTGGAAAAATTGTGTTGAAACATCCCTAACAATCAAACACTTAAGTAAACTATACTAACTACAGGTAATAATACTAAATCAAAGTTCCAAAGTTTTTACTAAGGGGAATCAAAGTTTCAACTTACTTACTTAATCCTCTTCGTGCTGGTTAGCACATAAGACCGTCACCAGAGAGTTCCATGCTGGCCTGTCCTGTGTAAATCTCTGGAAATGTTCCCATGTCGAGCTGTTCTTTCCCATCTCTTTCTCCACAGATTTTCTCCATGTTTCTCCATGTTTCTTTTGGTCTTCCTCTCTTTTTCTTGCCAGATGGTGTCCATCTCAATGCAATCCTGGGGATGGAAGTTTGGTGCATTCTACGTACATTTCCTATCCACAGCCATTTTGTTTTCTTTATAACTTCAGATAGAGGTGTTGGTCTCTTTGTACAGCTATTCATTTGAGATGATATTAGGTCAAAAGATGCGTTGTATTCTGAAAAGGCAACTTGTCTGGAAGGTATCTAGCTTGTTTGAAATGGTTTTTATAACTTTCCATGCTTCAGCACCATATAGGAGGACCCCAGGCACGTTGCTTTAAAAGATACTTTGTGCTGATCTTTGCTGACCTCCATATGTTTCTTACTGCAACATACGCTCCTGTGGCTTTAGAAATTCGAGCTAGTACATCTACCTCTGAGTTCCCATCTATGGTGATCTTGCTTCCTAGATAGATAAATTCTGATACTTCTATTTTTTCATTATTTAAGATGATAGGCTCCTCCGATTTAGTATTGACTTGCATGATTTTGGTCTTGGTGTTGTAAACTTACAGGCCAATCTTCCTTGTTGTTTCTGCTAGTTTGTTGGTTTTTTTCTTGCATGTCACGATGTCTTCTATTTTTTCATTATTTAAGATAATAGGCTCCTCCGATTTAGTATTGACTTGCATGATTTTGTTCAATATCACTCTGCTTAGCACTTTCATGGATACTGAGATCAGCATTATCCCTCTATAGTTGTTGCAGTTGGATAAGTCTCCTATTTTTTGGAAGTTTTACTATAAGGTCTGTTCTCCAGAAGGTTGGTGTCTCTTCTGATTCCCATATGTTCTGTAAAATATTTGTCAAGATAGTAGGTGTCCAATATTCTTCGGCCTTGAGGAGATCTGCAATCAAAGTTTCAAGGTTTTCCCTATATAAAATCAAAGTTCCAAAGTTTTTACTATATTAAATCATAGTTCCAAAATTTGCACTAAAGCTAATCAAGTTCCAAAGTTTTACTACAGTAAATCACAGTTACAAAGTTGTCATTATAGTTAATCAAAATTCCAAAGTTTTTAATACAGTAAATCTTGAAAAACGTCAGTCAACATTTGACTCAATGATCAATTGTATTTGCTGACAATGTCATTGTATCGGCCACAGAACTTACGAAATGATGACTTTTACCGAGACTGCTGATTTTTTTGTTTCATCAACCTGTTTGTCAATACCTCGTTTTAGAAGTTTTTCATACGTAGAGCATGCTCTTGCTTATCGAATCAACTGAAATATGTAAACTCCATATGCAGGTGATGAAGGTATATTGCTGCATACGTAAGGGAATTTGACGATAGAAGAGTTAAAGTCATCACGTTTATCATAGAGCTTGATTGTTAGATTACTATTAACTTCTTTTTAAAGTAAAATATCCAAATAATTGATATGAATTTACATGATGTTTTAGACTCTGTGGTATCTTTTATTCAAGCTCACCAGGATATATTGCATCGAAATAAGAATTGAAATTACAATTGTTAATTGACAATGCGTCGTCGATATAACATCTACTTGGAAACTTTACATAATTTTGATGGACATTAGCCCTTGGCATCTGTAGGTTTTATTATTAGTGGCGATGTCGTAATACTACGGAAGCCCGTTGAGGCCAGTTCAGAGAAAGAAATATTTTTTATTGCGTTTAAACGCAATAATTATTGCGTTTAATCGCAAAACTTTGCGTTTAATCGCAATAAGTATTGCGTTTAAACGCAAAACTTTGCGTTTAAACGCAATAATCATTGCGTTTAAACGCAAAACACTTTGTGTTCAATCGCAAAAGATTGCGATTAAACGCAATCTTTTGCGATTAAACGCAATAATATTGCGATTAAACGCAATAATTATTGCGTTTAAACGCAATAATATTTTTGCGTTTAATTGCAATAATTTTTGCGTTTAAACGCAATAATATTGCGATTAAACGCAATAATTATTGTGTTTAATCGCAATAATTATTGCGTTTAATTGCAATAATTTTAGCGTTTAATCGCAATAATTTTTTGCGTTTAATCCCAATAATTGTTTTGCATTTAAATACAGTAATTTGTTGCATTTAAATGAAATACTCTTTGCATTTTATCGCAATAATCCTTCGTTTTAAGGATTCATTTTGCATTTAACCACAATGATTCAGTGCTGTAGTTTGAAATCAAACATCGGCTAGCCAAAAATTATTATGAATACTATGATCTGATTCTTTAAAGAAGAACCGTTTGCTTCTGTGTCTTTTTGCAAAATGTTTCAGTGTGTGAGTTTTGAAGTTTAACAATGGCATCCTAAGTAAACAACCAGAGTTTCTTAAACCTTTAAGAATCCAAAACTTTTAAAGCAGCCATTAATTAATTCCTTAGGTATCACAGCAAATTAAGAATGTTTCAGTGGTATTAATAGCCATAACAATTTGGTAGTACACATCGATCAATCTTTTTTTATTTTATTTATTTTTTATTTTATATGATTCCATCTAAATTTTCGTGTTCTCGTGTTTACTGTATGTGATCAAAGGAAAGGTTGTGAACATACATATACATAATATGTACATGTACATATATATAAGTCTCAACATTTCATCAGTCGTTTCCTTAAGCCCTTTATAAAGGTACACGGTGTAAAGTTTGTGACCGCAACTTTGAGTGATAGTTTTTCCATCATTATTTCTTTTCCAGTCTTTTATTTTGAAATTCCTTTAAAATTGTTTGCATAGTTTTAAAGTTTAAAAGTAGAGAAAACAATATAGGAAATGTTATTTTTGTTTGTAAGCAACTGACCAAAACTTTAACAGGAATATAGACATCTATGCATGCTAAAGCTTTGTTTCTTTCTAAGGTTGTCTTTGTTTTTACAGACCGATACTTCTTTCTCCTCTTTAAATCCATACCAATGATTTAACCATTCAGAAAATGCTTTTTCAGAAGAATCTGATTCTATAATGCTTAACAATACACAATTCTCCTCAAAGGTTAATATACAAAAGAAAAAAGAAACGAATATCAGCGTGGATCCATTGCACTCTTCAAGAATCAATAGAAATGATTGCTTTTATATACAAAGATTATTGCGTTTAAATGCAAAAAATATTGCGTTTAATCGCAATATTATTGCGATTAAACGCAATATTATTGCGTTTAATCGCAAAAGTATTGCGTTTAATCGCAATATTATTGCGTTTAATCGCAAAAGTTATTGCGATTAAACGCAAAAATTATTGCTATTAATCGCAAAAATATTATTGCGTTTAATCGCAATTTTTTGCGATTAAACGCAAAGTGTTTTGCGTTTAAACGCAATGATTATTGCGATTAAACGCAATAAAAAATATTTCTCTCTCTGAACTGGCCTCAACGGGCTTCCGTATAATACTGAAGTTCGATAATGTTAATTTTTATTACAAGAAGAATATAACTTTGATTTGTGCAAAAAACCATGTGAACTTAAGAAGTGCACGGAGCTTGTTTCTGAGAACAGCAGGGCTATATTAAATAATATTTTATGAAGGCATTCCAGATTCACTCGTAATTTAGATTCAATTTCTTTCAGTAAATTGCCCTGGATTTTTTTTGGACAAGAATAATATCAAACAATAGGGTTAATGGCGGAAGTTGAATTCTCCCTTTTAATACATCTAGTATTAGAAGGCAATTATCGCAATTTAGTGCAGATTCACGTACATGTTTAAAATTTGACCCTGATCTGGAGATATTATGTAGCCAAAATAATATTCAAAATTTTATATGGAATATAAAGCATTTTGGCGAAAGGAAATCGAGGACAGTAGGGTGAGGTGATACTTAATTATGAACATATTTCTACTAAAAATTAAAATTTGTACGCATTATTTGTACTTGAATTATGCTGCGGCAAGATTTTTTAATAATGCATGGATATAGACAAAAAGTCTGTAATATATTTTTTTTTTCACAACGGTAAGTCCCTATTGTATATACATTTTCAGAATCTGAATATTGTGTTAAATGATTGTAAGTCCACTTCAGCGAGCTAGGATGGGGCCATAACATGGAGTTATAACTTTGCATGACTGCATTAGGTGGAATAGAATAGTTCACACTAAATGTTCCATGGGGTTCAAGGTGAGCATTGAGGCCTGTGGCCATCTTGTTTTGAAAATTTTAAAATTAATGGTAACGTTTAACAATAAGTGAAGATTATTTTTCATGCAATTAGAAAAACAATAAAGCAAATTGTTTCATATTTATTAACTTTAACTTGCTAATAAAAATCCCAGCTCTTCAATAAAAACTTTGAAATGTTGACATAGAGATCATATAACATTAAACATCTTTTTGAAGTTGATCACAAGTTTCATTTTGTTATTGCATACATGTGCAATAAAAATCTGAGCCTGAATGGTAATGAATAAACTATGCCATTATGCTATAGAACACTCTCCAACCATTTCAAAAAATAGGGGAGGGGCATAAAGAACGTAAGTTCTTTGAAAATTGTTGATTGGAGAAAATTGAATAGATAAAACAGCAAATTTCTTGAAATGTGACAGGAAACAAATTAGATGACTTAGAAAATTCATGTCATCTCTTGACTTCTGTAAAGATTGACAGTGTAGATCTAACAGTGTAAATCTTCACATCTTCACGTGGAGTAACGATTATCATGAGAAAAACATGTTGAAAATTGTCGTAATATGGACTTTAATTGTAAACTCTCTGCTCTTACAGAACGACACACCGATTCCGAATAAAATTAAGCAAATTCAAAATAAGGAAAATTTCGACTTCAATGCCACTCATGTAATATTACAAAGCATACTTCTGTGTGGCACTGAGATTGTATGCGATAAATCTATTCTGACGGCTCTGAATATTCCGGATAATTCAAAAACGTCAACTGGATGTCCGGAATGCTCCTGTTCCTACTATTGTTCAGAAGACAAGAGCGATCCTACTTGTTGTCCAGATATTCTTTTCAGGGGCGGATTTCTGGAATGCCGGGGCACGTATATTTTTAGTTCAATGTACTCTGTGTCAAATCTTATGGTTGCATCGTGTCCATATGGTGCAAACCCTGATTTATCAAAAAACTGCTCACAGCTTCCAACAGAAGTGGATTACCTAAAAAATCCACCTGTTAAAGGCGAAGCAACAGGAATTACTTATCAAAACAAATTTTGCGCACTGTGTCATAATGAAACCAATATCGAGTCATGGAAGCTATATTTCAGGTGCCATGAAACCACGGATTTTAATTACTTCTCGTCGTATAATGACATTATTTCTGCAGCAAAATCCAGATCATGTGGCATCAATTTTAGTGGCTCTGGTGCCAAGTATTGTAATTCAGATGGTTTCGACAAAATAGCATCTTGTAATGTGACGGGATCGTGGAGGCGATATGATAAGCAAATAGATTTCTCCTGCCGTCGGAGCGGGTATTACGCCCCAATAGGAGCATTTAGAAATATATTTTGCAAAATGTGTAACCCCCCACCTTTTGAGAAACGTTCCATTATAAACACATGCGAATATCCTAGCATTTTTAAAAATGCATGTTTAAATCAACCTACTTTAGAAGCGTCCTTTCCTTACAAGAATTACTTTTGCTTTGCTTGTTCGCGTGGCGATGACAATTCTTACTACTACAGTGATGTTAAGTTTTCTTCTGTTAAAGAAATCTATCAGAATGAGCTTTTTGAATTTACAATTGAATTTGAATACGTCAAAGAGCATGTTCAAAAATACTTGCAAGAACTAAGAGCGATGTCGGCCATACAAGGGAACACTTTAACAGAACAAGGAGTGGAACTGGAGTCGTCACCTTCGGTAGAAATGATAAACTTACCTAATGTTAGATATGCATGCTTACCGACAGCATTTAATGAATCTTCGAGTTTTGATCCACCAATTGAGTATCACAGCGAGATTCAATATTCTGTCAACGTAACTAATTTAGCTTACACGAGCTTTGCTTTGTCCAGGAATGGCGTCTGTTTACCGTGGCTATTACCAGGGTACACATTACCTTTACAAAAGAACTGTTCCTGTACTGTAGGATGTACGAAAAATTGCTGTGATGATTTTGCTCTGAAACAAAAATGGACATGTATCAGTGATCGTTATTCCGGAAGTCAAAATGATACGGTGAAAAACTTTCGAGCAATTGGTGGATGCATTCAAAGAATTGATGAATACGAAGATTACTGTACGAGTCGAAATTTTTCTCATTTTTATCACACGTTTCCTGTAAGTTTAACACGTGACAATGAAGAGACTTACGCCAATTTGTTTTGTTATTTGTGCGGGAAAATCCAAGCTAATGAAATTGATAACATTGACATAGAATCTGTACTTCCATGGCCGTTAAAAGTTAGTTGTCCGATCTTTGTAAATCATAGAAATTTTAAATCTTTGCAGCACCTGATGAATTATCTTGAGGAAAGCTCTTGTGAGATGGGTTTCGAGCCACCCATTGACGCAAAAAAGTGTAGCGACGTGTGCAGCGCGAAAATATCTTCATGTAACGTGTCTGGTACGTGGAATACTTATAACGAGGATGTATCAGTTGCATGTGAAAACACAGATGTCTTAACTTTTCCACCAGTTAAGTTTAACTCAATTGTTTATAAAAACAGATTCTGTCTGATCTGTAACCCCACTGAAACACATCTTGCTGAAACAGATCAATCCTGCGCGCTGCAAGAAAATTCAAATCTGACCAAGGCTTGTGTGCAGTTTCCTAATGTCCATGTTTGTGCAGGATACAAAAATGTTTTTTGTAAAATGTGTAATGACATCAATGCTTCTAGCTGCGGTGATGTTGTTTACAAAGAGGTCGTTCCTACCACAACGGTAGCGCCCATAGGTCCAGCATCCCGATGGTCCTATAAATCTTACTTCTCTCTACCGTCATATGAACAGTCAAATTTTCTGCCTGTTGAAGATATTTACAAGAATTGTTTGCCAAATCAGATGTATGATAGCAGTCAGGTAATATTTCTATTGAATATCATGGAAGGGAGTCGTGGTGGGGGGGGGGGTAAAAAAATTGAAATATTTGATAATGATTAACATTCTGACGTTTAATCTGTGAAATAATTGTTGAAAATTAAAGACTTGTATTCTCTATTGCAGAAAACATGTAGAAATCTGACTTGCTTTCCTGGCAAGACACAAATAAACAACAGCTGTGTAGCCCTACTAGCATCCACTCAGGATTTACGATACACTCTTCCAATTCAAATTAAGCTGACAACGCTAACACAAAATAATGCGACACTCAAGGACCTAATGCGAAAATTGAAAGCAGTTATAAAGACATTAGTCTATGAAAAGATGAATGCATTAAGATTTAGCTTCGGTTATGAAAATTTTATTTTAATGGCATCTTCTAAGTGTACTACTGAAAACATAAGACATGGTCAATTTTTATTATATTTGCAAATATTTTTTTCCGGCGTGGGAATTAAACGGGATGTCCTAGAGATAGAACTGATAGAATTCACTCAAATGTCCGCAAATTGGACTCTTGCCGACGACTTTGTAGTTAATGTAGAACTTTCTAGAAGTGAGGAAGCTCTCAGCTTGCCATATTTAGTCTGGAAAGTTCACACGTCACGGTGTGTTGTTTTATATGACGATAGGAAATGCGGTGCTGGCTTATTTAAAAATGTGTTAGTTAGCCCTCTTTTGAGGTGTCAGCAACTTGAGTTGAAAGGCAATGAATTTGGGGTACACTGGACAAAACTTCGATCCACGTTTTCATATTTAGGGTTGTCTTTATCTTCTTATTACTTCGCAGCCGATGCCACTGTTCAATATCGGGTATGTGCCTCTGATATCTCAATCTACAAAAAGAAATTGAAAGAAATGGGTTTTCTTGATGAAGGCCTTCCCTTGTCTTTGCTTACACTAAGTTGTGTATGCATATCTCTGTTGTTCTTGGTGTTAGCGTTTACAACATATTGTCTATTTCCAAGCCTTAGGACACTTCCTGGAATTAACAATATGATCTTGATGATTTTTCTGTTTCTAGCACAGATGTTGCTGATTGTCAGACCATTTTTTCGTTCTACAGGTATGGTTGTATTGTCGGCTTTGTCCCATTTATCATGGCTCTTGTTGTTTTTCTGGCTTCAGGTTTGCTCTTTTCACATGTTCCGAGTCTTCAGGCAAGATCGTCGTACCGAGAATTCAGGGAGCTATATCAGAAAAACAATAACTAAGTATGTCTCGTATGCTTTCGGTAGTTCCTCATTTATTGTTTCTTGCAATATAATTATATCTTTGATAGATTCGAACGGCAATAGCACTGGCTATGATAACGCGTCATCTTTAATGACGCACAACATTTCCTTTATCGTGACGCTTATATTGCCGCTAACTTTGATCTGCTTGACAAATATAATGTTTTATATTCTGACGTCGTATAAAATATACTCCTCACCAGATATGGAAAGCACATCCGAAAATAGAATTCTGTTTACTTTTTATGTGAAGTTGTTCTCTTTGACTGGACTATCATGGGTTTTACAGATTTCAGGTACTTTTATTGAAATCTCTATCTTGTCGTATTTTGTGGCAATTCTCATTGGCTTCCAGGGGTTCTTTATGTTTCTCAGTTGCGTATGCAACAAAAGAGTATGGAATTTGTACAAGAAAGCTTTTGGAAGTTCTTTCGCTGATCATTCTGGGACCTCTTCGGGTAGGGTTACTGATTCAAATGAAAACTAAGCTTAAAGGAGGAATGCCGCACCAAAATTTTATTTCATAGATCTTTAAGCCATCCATATTAAATTATGGTTTCAGCATTGAAATGCCAATATTAGCTCTTATTTAGTGTCGCCGTGTGGGAAAATCCGTCGATAAGTCAGTGTATAAATAATGGCCTAACAATTAGTATGAAAAACGTCAGTCATCATGTGACTCAATGATAAATTGTATGTGCTGACAAGATCATTGTATCAACCATAGAACTTACGAAATTATGACTTTTATGAGACTGATGATGAATAAAATCATATAAACTTAACGAATTACATGTATGTTTATAAAAAAAATTGTATATTGAATAGGACAAGCAATGCATTTTAAAACGTGAGCATTGAATGGTGTAAATACATATACTAACACTAGATTTTAAAGTTTGAGCTTTGATGTTTTTTTTTCTTTAATGAGTACAATCATTCACAGTCATATTTCACAAACATGTCACTTAAAAACTTGTTCAGTGTTGTCTGTTCAGTCTTGGATCGCTTCATCACAAGCAGTCTTGGATCGCTTCATCACAAGCAAACCTTCAAGTTGTAGAAAGATTTCTCCGGTCATTGGCTTAATGGATCCATCTGTTGTCTGGTTGTGTATTTTCCTTAATTTCCTTAGTATTTTCTTCTTTGATTCGTTTTACTTTATATAGTCCCCATATTTGCAGACTATTTCTTCTTTATCTTCACTGTCGAGAACTGCCAAAGGTTTTTTTTGCGTTGGAAATGACCACGAAGATCCCTTTCCTAGTTGTCAGAATCATCTTCTGTCGGATCACTGCCGTCAAAGTTGCTGTCAAAGTCACTTGGAAATTCCCGTAGTTGTCTTGCGAGTTTAATCAGCAGGATATACGTCATCATCTTCATCGTCTTCATTGATACATGTTTCTTCTTGGTCTGAACTAGGAACTCCTGCAAGCTTTCAGCAGTTCTGGAAAGGTGGAGTTGTTTGGGTTTTTCCAGACTCTTCAATACAGTCTTGATATTCAGAAGATGACATCAAGAAAAGAAATTCCCTTGCAGAGATCTGTTGCTGATAGGACCTGGACAATTTTGATTATGAGGGACTTGATAGTCAGTCTTGAAGGCAAAAATCACACCTTGATGCAGCACAGAAGTTATGTTTGCAGGAAGAAACTTCGATTTCACATCGCTAAGTCTCAATTCATTCGAATAGGAAGAGACTTTTTCAAGAAACCTCAAAATGTTTCTTCTCTGTTTTTTTTTATGCTGGTGTTGTTTCCAGTTGTTGAAAATCTCTTACGTCATCTCTTACGTCATCCAAATCTTCTTGTTAGCTGTGTACTCAACTGGCGGCTTAGTATTTTTGATGTTTCGAAGCATCCCTGCTGGTTTGTTTTCCCGGTATTTATTTGCCAAAAAAAAATTTAATATCATTTAGCTTAGTAGAATAAATTATTTTGTTAGAATTGTGTGGTTCATTAATTCTGTTGTAGTTATAGTTCAATACTGTCACTACATTCGTTGCAAGTTTTAACAGATTTCCACGGTTTAAAATGTTAAACAGTCGACTTCTCTTACTCAATCTTTAAATTTTCACACAAAATTTGAAAGAAGTTTTTTCCTGCCCCGGAAAATTTGCCTCTATTGATATTTTCTTACGCCTACTACTAGTATTCAAAATCGAGAGAATCGAGTTGATGTCAACTTCTTGTCATGTGCTGATGTCTTTTTGTCTGATCTGTTGTTACCATCTGATTGTTTGCCAAATAAATTCGGAATTTGCATTTCGACTTTGTTATAATGCGAACTGTAGGACATAGTTTAAATTTATCAATGATTGCATTGTTTTCTAAAGATAAAGGTCGTAATATTATAATCTGGGAATATTTGTTCATTATCTATTTAATGTTTTTTACCCCAAATCTGTCGTGGACAGGCCAATGTCACTCTACGTGAGAAGATAACGAACAGTACCCAAGATTATACTAGTAAGTCCATTTAACAATTTAAAGTTGGATCAGAGTAAACACGGACTTCCGAAACATCAGAGGTGGGATCAAGTACCATGGAGAAGTGAGTATCCCCTGCCGACCGGTCACGACCGGTGTGTGTTCCTTGCTCGTGATTGGAAAATAACGGAATAATCAGTCTGATACCCCAGATCTTCGTCATGTGATAACGCCCATGATCATGATGGTTTCTGCAGAATAGACTATGCTGCAAGGCGCGGTTCAAAAGTAGGGAAAAAATGTATTCTTGTGTCATTCGCAGCTGTAGCACATTCAAAATAATTTTTACTAGTTGAACAACTTTTCAATTTTTTAAAAAAATTTATTTACCACGCACTTTTACCAGTCATTATTATTCGGAAAATCAATAAGATTTCCTTTCATACACACTCACAGGTTAGGGAGCATCTATTTTTATTTAACCATAAATTATCAATTATCTGATGAGAAATTATAATGAAAATAAATCGTAACAGCAACAATTAATTCTTAGTTTAAAGCAAGTTTTATAAATATATTACTCATGATTTTATACATGCTATCATTTAAGACGTATCATTTCCCCATGTGCATTTTCTAACACAACCACAAATAGATCGGCCGCTGCTGCTGGACTAACAATTTGTCTGAAATACGTTAGTCAGCATTTGATAAGTTGTATTTGCTGACAAGGCCATTGTATCGAACATAGAACTTACGAATTGATGACTTTAAACGAAACTGCTGAAATTCTTGTTTCTTCAAATTAATTGTTTGTCAATAATTTACCTCGTTTTAGAAATTGTTCATACGTAGAGCATGCTCTTGCCTATCGAATCAACTGAGATATATATACTCCGTATGCAGGTAATGAAGGCGTATTGCTTCATAAGTAAGTAAGTTGACGATTGAGAAGTTAAAGTCATCACGTTTATCATAGAACTCCGTTGTTAGATTACTATTAACGTCTTTTTCAAGTAAAATATTCAAGTATGAAAAAGATGAGTCAGACTCTGTGGTATCTTTTTTCTCAAGCTCACCAGGATACATCGTATCGACATAAGAATGGAAATTACTACTGTTAATTAACCAGAAGTCTCTGTCGAGACTGTAGCTCTACTGGTTTGTACTTATACATGAAACAAAGGATGTGAAAAGAAGCCATTGCCATCAGACCAAAACTGAAGGATATTTTAAAGGAATTTCACAGAAAATTCTATTTTTAGTAACCATGGCAACACCGTTCATCAAAATCAAAAACCGTTAGCACTATTTTAAAATATCTTAGTGTAGTCTACTTGTGTGCCGAGTAATATTGAAATCAGACCAAAACTGTAGAAGGAGTAGCGTTTTAAAGGAATTTCACAGAAAATTCTATTTTTTGTAACCATGGCAACACCGTTCATCGAAATCAAAAACCGATATACTATTTTATGTATCTCAGTGTAGTCTACTTGTGTGCCAAGTAATATTGAAATCAGACCAAAACTGCATGAGTAGCGTTTTAAAGGAATTTCACAGAAAATTCTATTTTTAGTAACCATGGCAACACCATTCATCGAAATCAAAAACCGATGCACTATTTTATGTATCTTAGTGTAGTCTACTTGTGTGCCAAGTAATATTGAAATCAGATCAAAACTGTAGAAGGAGTAGCGTTTTAAAGGAATTTCACAGAAAATTCTACTTTTTGTAACCATGGCAACACCGTTCACCGAAAACAAAAACCGATGCACTATTTTATGTATCTTAGTGTAGTCTACTTGTGTGCCAAGTAACATTGAAATCAGACCAAAACTGTAGAAGGTGTAGCGTTTTAAAGGAATTTCACAGAAAACTCTATTTTTTGTAACCATGGCAACACCGTTCATCGAAATCAAAATTCAATGCACTATTT
The DNA here is from genome assembly GCF_032062105.1 of Saccostrea cuccullata. Lineage (NCBI taxonomy): Eukaryota > Metazoa > Mollusca > Bivalvia > Ostreida > Ostreidae > Saccostrea > Saccostrea cuccullata. The sequence continues at coordinate 192,164 of NW_026927209.1, read as the reverse complement.
TATGTATCTTATTGTAGTCTACTTGTGTGCCAAGTTATATTGAAATCAGATCAAAACTGTAGGAGGAGTAGCGTTTTAAAGGAATTTCACAGAAAATTCTATTTTTAGTAACCATGGCAACACCGTTCATCCAAATCAAAAACCGATGCACTATTTTATGTATCTTAGTGTAGTCTACTTGTGTGCCAAGTAATATTAAAATCAGACCAAAACTGTAGGAGGAGTAGCGTTTTGAAAAATTGTTTACAGACAGACGGACGGACAGACAGACAGACGACAGACAGACAGACGGACGGACGACGGACACCTTACTATCGCATAAGCTCTTCTGGTCTCTGACCAGTAGAGCTAAAAATGCACAGGAAATTCTATTTTAAGTAACCATGGCAACATCGTTCATTGAAATCAAAATCCGATGCACTATTTTATGTATCTCAGTGTAGTCTACTTGTGTGCCAAGTAATATTGAAATCAGACTAAAATTGTAGGAGGAGTAGCGTTTTAAAGGAATTTCACAGAAAATTCTATTTTTAGTAATCCTGGCAGCACCGTTCATCGAAATCAAAATCCGATGCACTATTTTATGTATCTCAGTTTAGTCTACTTGTGTGCCAAGTTATAATAAAATCAGACCAAAACTGTAGGAGGAGTAGCGTTTTGAAAAATTGTTTACAGACAGACGGACGGACGATACCTTAATTGTGAGGTAAGTTTTTATGGTCTCTGACCAGTAGAGCTAAAAATACGTCATAGATATATCTAAATGTCGAGTTGAAGGCCACCAAGTGTTTTCTTCTTTTCACGCATAAGATTTTGGACAAACTAAATTCTGCTTCATATGAATACCAAAATAGGTCTGCTAATAACGGGGCGCAATTGGTTGCCATGGGATTTTCAACAGACTGTTGGAAAATATTCCAACTGATTCGATACGCAAGAGAATGTTACAATTTCTTAAATGAGATATATTATTGACATTGATGATATTAGATCATCAACAATCTCGTTTAAATTCATCATTTGGTAAGTTCTGTGGCCTATACAATTAGCTTGTCAGCAAATACATTTTAATATTAAGTCATATGCCGACTGGCGTTTTTCATACTAATTGTGAGGTTTTGTTTTTATAGACTTTTGAATACTGTTCGTTATCTCTATATATTCCAATATTTGCTGAATTGTCGACAGATTATTCTGCTATTTTTCGATTATGACAACCAGCACATGGCGGGTGTGACCGGTCAGGGGGTGATCACTCCTCCATTGCACCTGATCCCACCTCTGATGTTTCGGAGGTATGTGTTTGCTCTGCTTAAATTTTGTATTATATAATGGAATTTAGAGCTTGAATACTTTTAAAATCGTCATCTTTCCTCCCTTTTGTAACAATATACTCTTATCGTCTGCATATCGGGAGGCCCGGGTTCGATTCTCGTTCGCGGCGCCGCGTCATACCTAAGAAGTAAACAAAGGTAGTGACTGTTCCTTCGCCAAGCGCTCGGCTTTGGAAGTGAAAGTCACGGGTCTTTCGGATTCGATATGACCTTAAAAACGTAGGTCCCGAGTCACGGTAGGCGCTGGCACGATAAAGAACCATCACTGCTCAATGGCCCTGAGTGCCGAGTATAGGTCTAAATTTGAAGCCCTTCACCGGCATACAATGACGTCTCCATATGAGTGAAAAATTCTCGAGAGGGACGTTAAACAATATACAATCAATCAATCAGTTGTCTGCATATCGAGTTCATATGTCTCATGCAATTGATTTGATAAGCAAAGCAAGCTCTACAAATGAAACAAAAACGTTTGTAGAGCATGCTTAAGATACTGACGATCACGTTGATGAAAGTAGAATATTAAAAGTTAAAGTCATCATTTCGCAGTTGCTATGTTCGATGCAATGATTTTGTTAGCGAATAAACACTAACATTAAGTTAAATTCATTCTTATTGTTAGGCTATGATTAAGACACCGAAATGTCTAAAAATTATAAGTACTTTATCCCATCATGACGAGGAGCACACGGCGAGTGTGGCCGGTAGATAGGGGATTCTTACTTTTTTAATGTCACCTTATTCCGCCTCGGAGGATTTTTGGAGTTCCATATTTGCTCTGAATTTCCGATTTGTATCGTTTAAATGAACTATGGGCTAATGTGAGTGTCGGACTACTTTCACATTGACACCGATTTAAAGTTAATTTTCTATTCTTGTAATGCAGAATTTACTGAGAAACTTCTATACCATTCAAGGCCTTTTGTTGCTCAATTCAATATTTAGATATAAATATTTAATTAACTTTATTCTGAATATTTCAATGAACTAAAAAAAAAACAACAAAAAAAAAAAAACAAACAAACAAAGAAACACACAAACAAACAATGGATCAAGACAGTAGAAGGATATGTAATTACATATTTGTTTAATATCTGAATGATTTAATGAACTCCAATCCTCAGGTTCTGAAAATTGGGCATTGACTATTGAAAATGCTCACAAATATGTCTCTGCATTTTCAAAATAATGTATTTTTGACCACGGATTTCTTTTTTTTTTCAAATTTCATTTTTAAAATGTTCACGTTAATTATATTATGTAGGGAAAATAAGTAAATCGCAAATTAATTTTCAATAAATGCGAATATAAACACATTTTCTAATTCAAATTTGATCAACAAACGCATTTTAGAAAGAAAAAAAATCATACGTTGCCAGGCTACAATTTCAACATTAACATAAATAACATGGATTTTTCTATTTTACCCATAATAACAAGGCCATCGAGATATCTAAATATCAAATCAAAAGGTCATAACAAAAGATTGTTTCTAGTCGTGTATAGGCTTTTTGATAAATTCTGCTTCATTAAGGAATAACTGTCTAATTTTTTTATGCTTAAAATTATCCCACAAACCAATCGATTGATAATCGTCAAGAAACCAAGAAATGTGACAGTTATTCCTTATATTTACATGCTCTTGATTCCATAACTTCACGTCCAACAAGTCCATTTGTCCGGCCCCCGCGTGATTTTTTTTTCACCGCACGTATTGATGAACCAGTTGATTCATGTGAAAATAAATTATTTTTACTTTTTTGTAATTTGATCTCGGAAAAAGACATTGGAAATGTAACAATTTGAATATGAAAGCAGGTCCGCATATAAAGGAACATTATAAACTCCCATCAAAATTCCAACAGATTGTTGAGAGACCCGGTTGGCAAATACTAGTAACAATCAAAGTACTGAAAGTATTGGGAAGCGCTAAGCATATTGATTTGAAATTCATCAGAATTATTTTGATTTAAATTTCCTGTTGTATTGAATTTTAAACAATATTTTTACAGTGCGACAGCGCTTGGGGGAGCACAGTTATTTGGAACATAATCAAATATGTTAGTCCTGTAAACTTCGCGTTGGATTATGAAATTCAACATTGTCTTATGTCTTTTTTTCTTCTGTCAAAAAATCTTTCAATATAACATACATGAAACTGCAAGAAGATATTTCTCCGTGTCAAATATTTTCTTTGCCCATCGCCTTGTAGGAATCTATTAGAGGTAATATTTGCGTATAAATTGCTATTTATTGGAAGGGAGATGGTAATCGAGTTTTCCGATGAAACTTAGAGTTTAAATGTAGCGATACAATTGCTGGAAAATGTATATTTTGAAATAAATTTGAACACTTATGTCGCTAAAATTCCTCTCATTTGTGTGCAACACTGAAAGCTAAAATTCTGTGGTGATCATTTTTAATCACAAATTCATTCCGGCGTTTATTATAGTGTTTCAAATTGAAGATTAAGGCATCATGTTTGTAACATCAACATGTGACAAAACTCTATATAGTTGAAATGAGCACTAGAATTAACGCCCTTTTTGTCAGATACATTTAATAGGTAAATAAATATTTGATTTAAAACTATATAGTAATCTTTCGACGTTTATCCTTTTAGCTCTGATTCTCAAATACATGATTTATGGCGTATTTGCAGTAACATTTGTGTTGATATCACAATATGTTTTACTCATTTGTAAATATTACTTTTTTACAATAATTTTTTTTTACTCTTTTCTTTTTTGGAATAAAAAAAATTCATAATCCCCCCAAAGCATTTTTGACTATTGTTAAAATAATTTAAAATGCATCAATATTTTTTTTACGGACACTTGATTCTTTACGCCATTCTTTACTTGTGTATGTATGATCTTCACTACCATGCAAAACATACTGAGAGGAAAAACATATCTACAACATTGTTGTGCTATAGTTGAAAAGGAATACGGAAAATAATTGCTCATTATTTTTCTGCTTTTTCAATGATAACTAATTCGATCAAGCGACCAAGAAAAAAAATATATGCAAGTATTAATCTCAAGTATTAATAAATCTTCATGAAGATATACAACATTGTTATACCCCCGCTTGAAAAGTGGGAGGGTATATAGTAATCGTTAACAGGTATTTCCTAACTTACTCCGTACCACCGTCTATTACGCTTTGGTGTACCCATCTCTTATCCGCAACTCCTCTTATACTTCTGAGTGAAATTTAATGAAACTTTCACAGAATCTTTAATATAAGAGCATGGTGCAAGGTGTTAAAGGAAGGCTTGTTTTAGTTACAATACCTGAAGTAAGGGTCTAGAAGAAAAAATAATAATAGTTTATATGGATAAAAGTTATAAAGAACATACCATATTATGTTAGTAGTACATTGTTAATCATTTTTTTAAATACTGAATACTAGTAACTCACTTCCAGTTTGAGATTTACAGCTGTATAAAACTTAATTATTAAAATCCCATCTGAGTCTTAAATTATGTACTTATTCAATCACTATATTACATGATTAATAATATACTGCTTTTGATTAAGTATTTGCGCAGTAGATGCAGCAATAATAATTATTATTCATGTTATTAGCTACATGATACAAAAGTAATGTGTGCCGACATGATTTAAATGAACTACAATATACATGTATAGAGAAGAGCATGATAAGAACTGCTTTTATCTACTAACTGTGAAATATCCTTTTACCTTACTAAATGCTTCCTATCATTAGAAATACACGTAACGCAGCAGTACACTAAAATAGCAGGAAGAGAGTCAGGGATTTCCTGTTGCATATTTTTAGAATAACAAGAGGAGTTATCTAACTTGCTTATAGTGGCGCTGGTTCGCGAACGGAAGTAGATTTACACTGACAGAAAGCGCTTTGCGCTGCGCTTAGCGCTTAAAAATAGTGTCAATGAGAACAACAGGCCCATGGGCCACATCAATCACCTGAGTAGCTTTGACCATGCTGTTCTTTACCAAATTTCACATAAGTTTCAGCTTTTCTGGTTGAGTGGTTCTTAAGAAGAAGATTTTAAAAGTTGTTTCCTATGTATTTCTATGTAAAAATTTGACTCCCTATTGTGGCCCCGCTCTACCCCCGGGGGCATGATTTGAACAATTTAGAATCTACACTACCCCAGGATGCTTCCATACAAGTTTTAACTTTTCTGGCCCAGTGGTTCTTGAGAAAAATTGTTAATGACCCCACCCTATTTTTGTCTTTTCTTGATTATCTCCCCTTGTGATGGGACATGGCCCTTGATGTTTAACAATTTTAACTTCCCTTTACCCAAGGATGCTTTGTACCAAGTCTGGTTAAAATCGGCCCAGTGCTTCTTGAGAAGAAGTCGAAATGTGAAAAGGACAGCTAGACGGATGGACGACGGACAAAATGTGATTAGAAAAGCTCACTTGAGCCTTCGGCTCAGGTGAGCTAACAATGAATAAAAATCTTGAGAGAAACATAGCGTAAAAGAAATATACTTGAGGGAATGCACGACCGGCAAATCATGACAAGGGATACAATAGACAATGTCTTTCGCAACACTGGAGAAATATATGATCTGCAACTACTGACTTGACCTGAGGTTATAAAGTTTTTTAACTTGAACTTTTCTATCGTCAACTTCCCTTTATGCAGCAATATACCTTTATCACCTACATGCGGAGTTTATTTATCTCAGTTGACTCGAGACGCAAGAGCATGCTCTACGTATGAACAATTGCTGAGGCGAGGTAAATTACTGACAATCAAGTTGGTGAAACAAGAAAATCAGCAGTCTCGTTTAAAGTCATCATTTCAAAAGTTCTTAGTCGATACAATGACCTTGTCAGCAAATACAATTTACCATTGAGTCAAATGCTGACCGACTTTTTTTTATTGTTAGTGTCCATTATTCTTACACTAAATTGACGACGAATTTTTCCGTTATTTTTTATAATGACAAGGAGCATGTGGCGGGTGTGACCGGTCGGCAGGGGATGCTCACTCCTCCATGTCACGTGATCCCACCTATGATGTTTTGAGGTCCGTGTTTGCTTTGCTCCTATTTTGTTTTGTTTTATGGACTTTTGGTCTTGACTGTTATTTGTTATCTCCGTGTGTTTCTTAAAGACACTAAGGAACATTTTACTAGTAATTTTAATTTTTGTATAATTATATTTTTCGGCATACTTGGAAAATAATGCATCCATGTTTATTTCAAGTACCCGTATCGTTGAACTTGGTGTCAAGGAAGAAGGCTTATTTTTAATCAGTAATCATTAACATTTAGCAAAACGTACTCATAAATATTGTCCTACAATATATAGAATTTTTTTTCCTGTGACAAATATATATAAGAAAACTGGTAAAGTTGGCAAAAAATAGACTACAAATGAGTGAAATGAGTGTACCTATATATACTTAAAGTTTATGTTTTATCAAAATATAACAATTACATTTAGAATAGAATAACAAAGACCAAAATCCAAAGGCTTTAGATTAAAATCTCACAAAGCAATTTGTCAAATAAATGCAAATCACCTTTCATCTTTTAAAGTATGTTTACATTTACGTTGTTGCTTGCTAGTTTCCTGGCTTTTTTGTTACAATGAGCCATACGGTTTTTTTCATTATCTTGGCATCATGGTTGTTTCTGTCAAATGTGAAGCATCATTTTTTTTTCATTTGTCATTTTAATCAGTCCTCCTGTATTTTTAAGCATAATTTCCTTACTGCACAGTGTTTTCCTATAGCATATTTGGTCTCGGACTTATTCCCCTCTGCCGCCACCTTGTAGGGATAAGTTGCTCTTTATACATGCATGACAGAAAAAATATATGCGTGGGAGAAAATACTTAGAAATTTGAAATAATGAATTAAAAGAGATTTAATATCCATTATTACAAATTGAACTTGGTTGAATAATGAAGCGATCTGGGAATGTTGCCCTTCAATATGGCAGGCATGGGGGAAATAACTCTTACTTAAATCACCTCAACGGAAATCCATGTATAAGTAAATATGTATGTGTAACTAAAACTCTACAATAAACATTTCCTGATAACGAAAATAATCACACAAAAAGTACTATACGACTTTATTGATCTAAATATAAAATGAATTACGTTTCTGAGAAATGACAATATTACAAGCACAAAATAATGAATTTTTAAGTGCTCTGGCACTCGCAATTAATGGTCCAATGTGCAATCTTAAAAGTAAACATATATATAAACATAAAATTGTACATCTGTAAAATATATTCTATTACTCTGAAGTCTAGTACAAAATATGCACAGCACTTATATCATATTGAGCGAAACAAAGAAATAAATATAGTAATAATGGCCCCTATCTATCACAACAATCACCCAAACATTTAGGAATACTTCAAGCTTTAAAAGCTAAATATTTTGGGAAACTGTATTCTCATGTGTTCATCACAGACTACCTAATATCTTTCTTATTAAAAACAAACAATAAAAATGGCCTCAAAATGAATGAAATGCGTTCCTTTTTTCATCTTTAGAAGCCGATCACAAACAAAGAGTTGGAATGCTCTAGAACAAATCAAGGTTCTCACAGCACATACTCGCCACAAAAAACTAGCAGTGGATGTTCTGTCATAATAGAATACATGTCTATTGTATGTATGTATATTATTCATGTACAACTTATAAGTAGGATACATAGTCAAGACAGAATATTTAGTATACAGTTCCCAATAACAGAGTAAAAGGAGTAGCTGGTAACCATGACTTTTATAAAAGGGAGACTAATCTTATAACTGTCACCTGTAATCACTTTGTATTATATACATTAATTTTTTCCCCAAGAATCAATCCAGGTTCTGAAATATCAGCAGTTAAGTATTTGATATGTTTCACAAGGTGCCTCACAATTCACAGGTGTGTATATTTACTCTCATTCAGGATTGATAAAGCTAGCATATTTCATTATTTTCAATCATTATATAGATGTAGGGGAAAATAAATCATCAAATCAAATCTCAAATTATTTTTGAAAAATGCAAAAAAAGCATTTTAATTGAAAAATGATCACCAAATATATTTATGCTTTAAAATCAAATCTATAGGCATTAAGCATTTTGAAAAACGCCCATGTTGTATACTTATTATACAATATTTTAGTTCTTCCATCAATTTCAATTGTTATATACTAGCAATGCACAGTCTAAAAAGCTTGTTGTACAGATTACTTTACATTTCAAATCACCCTAATAAGAAGGAGTATAAAAGGCTTTTTTTTTTTTTTAATCAAATGATGATTTAAGAGATACCATACCTGGCCTAGGAGCAGACATCCTTAACCCTAAGTTTCTCAATCAGAAATTAAGTATCTCTATAATCTTTGAGCTATTTTTATGCTAAAACAATGAAGGAGTACAAATTTGTTCTATTTTAGATATTTTTTCTTTCTAATTCAGTCTTATATGAAAAGAAAATGGGGAAAGAAACATCCTACTGTCCATGTCATTTCTTTTATATTTAATATCGGTTGTTTCTGAATTGAGCATTTCTCACAAAAAATACATAAACAGTGATAAAATGTCTGAAAATGAAATATTTTGACTTGCTGACACAAGATCTTCTTTAATAATGATCTTTTTAATTGCCACCTAAAATTATACGACATTAAATAAATCTAACACTTACATAATCACACCACTTTTGTGACAATGTCATATTGTTATACTTTTTATAGGTGAAAATGGGAACTTTGAGGCAATTATGAACAATGTACAATGTGTTTACTAGGGCTGGGATGATACAACTTTTTCTATATCGAAACACATCACGATATTTAAGCCACGATACGATATGTATCACGATATACTTAATTGCTTATAAAAGCTTTTTTGTATTGAAATAAACAAATTATTTCTTTGCAAATAAGAATAATTTATTCAAAATAGTTGTTTATATGTTGTAAAACAAAAATATTTTACTCAAGTAATGTTAATTATTATTTATTTCATATCTTTATTTATATTTTATATATTAAACCCCAAATTTCAAATAAACAAAGAAAAACAGAAGTAAGATTTTTAAGGGCGATATTTCTTCATACGTATATGCGTATCATCCTCACGAATATCACGATATATCGATATATCGTCCCAGCCCTAGTGTTTAGGCCATACCAATTTCTAATATAGTTCGTCGGATTCGCCGCTTCTATTTATTACAAATGCAAATTATAATATTAAAAAAAAAATGTCCGCGCGCGCTTCCAAAAAAATCCGACTACAATTTTTTTCTCGACTTTTTGCACCAAACACACAAGAACTTTGAAACTTGTATGACAGATGCGCGGGATTTATAGTGAGATTGAAGCAGTTTGTGAAGTTTTGCACCATGTCTGTTCAACTGTTCATATGTACCAGGGGTGTGCAATTAGCATCCCCTGACGCCCGGGGCTAACATTTTAGGGGGTCGGGATAGTGGTTTTCTACGAGGAGGTAGCCCGTCGGGCTAGTAAAAAATATAACTACACACGCAATACATGAAAAGCACAACCAGTATTTTAACTCGATTTTGGCTATAAAATTCCCAACCAGTTTATATTTTCTAGACAACATACTCCTACTGTCAATAAATCTCCATAATCTTATCCATTTTGCAGAACTACCTGACTTATTTATTTCCAAAAACGATCGTTTTTTCCTAATCCGAATTACCTCGATTCCTCCGTTTATGGTAAATACATGCAGCTATATCTTTAAATTATTTATGATCACTCAATCAACTGAAAGATAAGTGTTTTGTGACTCACATAAAATATATTTCTTTTGTTTTGAGTGATTGAAGATGAAAACAAAATGAATAAATTTAATTTCATTCTACATGTTCTAAATGAGCTAGGCCTAGTGCAATGATCAGAGAAAGGGAAGATAATTAATTGAAGTTCATTTTAATTTTATTTCATAATAATTTAAACATGACTGAATTTAATATTGAGAATTTAAACTTTGACTTTAAAAAGAATGACCTCAGTACCCTGACTTTTATCAGCAATTAATTTCTTTTTCAACATTATTTTATAGTTTTGTTTTAATTTTTGCCCCTGTATTTGGGCTAGTAACTAATTGCAGCTGCCACTAGCCTGTGGGCTAGTGCTTGATTTTTTTAATTGCACAACACTGTGTACTATAGTTAAAAACAATGGGTACAAAGTTGTTTCATACACAGCAATAGAAATGGAAGCAGAGGAGATGTTTGAAAACATTACATTTATGAAAGTAAAGTCTTTGAAATTTGACACATTTTTACTTATTAAAAAAAATCCCCAAAAAGTTAAGAATAAGTTCATGTGGTATGCAAATGATATCTATCTTTATTTTTTAGGTTCATGCTCTTTGAAATCACACTTTATTAAAAAATATATATATATGTATTAATTATATTCGCTCGCCTCATAATTTTGAAACCCAAAATAAAAAATAATATTTATGAAAAAATTTCGCTCGCTCGCCTCACTTTTTATTTTTGAAAATCCGAAGAACTATTTTACAAATTGGTATGGCCTTACCCAAATGTTTCATATCTAATATGCATATAACTTCATCCTCATTTTCTAAAAATATACAATGCATGAGTGGAAACTGAAACAAAATCAATACTAGTCATTGCAATAAGTTGAGTTTTCTTTCATCTCCATCTTAAGGTTACGTTTTCCTCAGGGTTTTATCAAAGAGTCCAGTTTCTGAAAAAAAGAAAAACAATTTGGTTAAAATTTCTATCAAATGAACATAAATTCAACAAATCAAATGATAATTTTACTTATACAGTTGATCTTCATTATGCCAGAATCAACTGTATTTACAGATGTGAGGAAACTGAGAGAAAAAAAATTGGGGGAAAATAGGATACAAATTTAAAACAATTCATATTGTATCTTCATGATTCCTTCTAGTGATGTCTTAAATCCTGTGTAATATATTGAAATCTGTGGGTTAATTCTGATTTCAAATTAACAATAAATATAAAGGTTTTTTTTAAATGTATAAAGCTGTATGCTAAGTAGACATTCAAAGAAAAAATGAAGGCAAACAACTAAAAGCTGGCAATATAATTTCATTTACATCACACAATAAACTAAAGTAAACAATCTTGTAACAGTCATTTTTATTCCGGAAAACCTTTAAAAACACTACCTTCCCCCAAATTCTAAAATCAATCTTTGTGTAGCTGATGCGTTAAATTCATGTACATGAACAGTAAAACTGGTTTTATGTCTATTTACAGACTAAATAATCAAAAGAAAAAGTCAATACTTTATATTTTAAACTAAATGTTTAGAACACTAGGACAAGATATCAATATCTAATAACAAGTAAATAAATTATTCATTGCTATTACTGAAATTTCATCATTTTAATGCTTTTTTTAAATATTTATGATTGAAAATGAGAAAATTCAAGCACAAATGCAAAAAAAAAACAAAACAAAAATGTCAAATTTACATAAATATACAACATAAAAAAAATATAACAAAATTTAAAAAAAAATGGAATTGTGCAATAACACATTGGCAATCATATAATTCCACTTCATATTTTATTCTTCTAAGATAAATGGGTGTTTATGCATGATTATGAACTGTTATTTCTATACACAATATAATTTCTGTGTTGAACTTTAATCCCTCTATGAAATACACACTTTATTTACAGGCTATTATACATGTATCTGATTCTCTATGGTATGAACTATTGACTTGTAATACTGCTTATGCCATGCTATACCTGTTACTCAATGTCTGGATCAGGCTTAAAATGGGCTGGAAAATTCAAAAACATCCATACAACCAACAAAACAAATTAATTAATCTCAAAGATGAACTATCTGACACATTATAGCATGCTGTGAGATATTGTCACATGGTTTACCCCCCCCCCCCTCCCCACCACCATTCTGTCAAACAATTACCTAGCAACCAGCCTCCTGACCTGTTCAACCTGAATTTACAATTTTATTGTTAACTGCTCTTTCTCTTTTTGTTGTTGAAAAAATATGGGAAAAAAAAGTATGGACAAAATGAAAAAAATAAACAAATTTTACTTAAAATCATAGAGAATCTCAGTCTTTGGGGACAGTTTAGAAGTGCTGTTGCTTTCAGTTCCTAATGACAATGGTTCTCAACTGGGACAGGTTGTAATAAATACAGGCGTAATGACATAATACAGCATAATGACTTAGGACTTTTGTGAGGTGACCTGCATATATGAAACACTTGTAAAAAGGAACCTTTGAGCGAGGTGCTCTGGATATACAGTTGTATGGGAGTTCCAGTGAATTTGTAGCCTTTATAGGCAAGATGTGGACATGTGTGGAATGACTGCATTATTGTGAGGTGTGTTCTCTCAGACTGTTGTGCTTTGGATAGACGCACAAATATTTAGCACTGCAGAGGTGTTCTACAGAAAGGTATAATAACAAAGTACCGTTTTAATTATTAGGTACCACAAACATTAAGGTAGGATTTAAGTGGAATGATGAGTAACCCTTTAGATGACCAGTTTGGAATAAAACATCATGGAGATGACTTTGGAAGTGACTGATGTTTTCATTTTGATGAGGTGCTTTGGACACAATAGTGCAGAATGATAGCCAGTCTATGAGAGTCAGTGATTATTATTACAAGGGATCTCACAGGTGTAAAAACTTACGCCTCACGAGTCATTCTCTAAGTAGGACTCTGTTATAAACATAGTAAGGGAAACCTCTATAGTTTATCTGATACAATAGAAACAGAAATCTGTGTCAGGTTGAATTCCCCTTCAATCAGTATAATGGTTACTTACTTATTATTCTTTGTCTTTTCTCGTCAGCCTTCTGCTTCCATTCCGGTTCGGCTTTCTTCTGTTCTGATGAGGCTAGAGATATCAAACAAGTTTAGTACTTAAAATTATACTTCTTTACATTAACAACCATTCATATGTATTCCAGTCTACATAATACATTTATTTCTCAGTCTTCATGCATAAATCACAGGCACTTGGGGGCTGGACCACCCTCTATAGTTTTAGATTGATACATTAAAAAAAGAGAGCTTCATCTCAGTCAAAAATGATACATATACACTGTTTATTTAAAAACAGCTTCTAAGAGACAAAAAAAAAATTGCATTATCATTAACATGTAGTGATTATTAGAATACAAAAATAAGAAAAAGGTGTGTCAATCTCAAATTTAAATAGAAAAAAATGGAAGAGGGTTCCGCCCCAATGGCCTGTGGCATAAGTAGACTGATAGAGGATAGATCAAGGACATTAACAATTCTGTTTGATGAGACAAACTTGGCTGGAGGCTTACACTATACATTTTAGAGTGTTGGAACATTAATCTGTGACTTACTTTTAAGAGGGGTGGAGGACTTCATGCCTTTCTTGGCTAATTCCTGTTTCCAGGGAGGAATACCTTTCTCTGAGTCTGCAGACTGTTTTACCTAGTGATCAAATAACATAGTGATCAAAATAATATAAAGATCAAAATAACATTATCTTAATAATAAAGTGATCAAAATAACATAGTGATCAAAATAATATAAAGATCAAAATAACATTATCTTAATAACATGGAGATCAAAATAACACTATCTTAACAAGAGCTGTTTGTAAAACACTTATGCCCCCCCCCCTCCCCCAAATTGGAATTTTTCCAAGTCCAAGGGGCATAACTCTATGAAAAATGGCACAATCGTACCCAAAACAGAACTTGACCTAGATATTCAGCTGATAAATCTGTTTACTAAATTTCATTTCAATATGTGCAACCTCTGCAAAGAAAATGAACGGAAACTGCAAATGAGTGGAATTTTTCTAAGTCCAAGGGGCATAACTCTGTCAAAAATGGCGTGATCGTACCCAAAACAGAACTTGGCCTAGATATTCACCTGATGTATCTGTATACCAAATTTCATTTCAGTATGTGCAACGGTTGTGAAGAAAATAAATGGAAACTAAATGGACAGACAGACCGACAGACAGCAGCAAAGCAATATCCCCTCCCTTCTTCGAAGGGGGGGAGGCATAATAATATAGTGATCAAAATAATATTATCTTAACAACATATTACATGGTGATCAAAATAACACTATCTTAACAATACAGTGATCATTTGGTCATTTATTATAAAATAATACTAACTAAATAATGAAGTGATCTAACAAAAAAAAATCCATAAGAATATATTGTACTGTAATGACATGTATAATAAATGACCATTTCAACATAATCAATAACAACAGAGAGATCAAAATAACAATGTTAAGGTCATAGAATTATGATAGTATTATTTCGCTCTCTTTGTTGTTATTGATTATGTTGAAATGGTCACTTATTAGAAAATAACACTAACTAAACAACAAAGTGATCTAAATAACAATACCATAATAAGAATATATTATACTATAAGGACAAGTATTATAATAAATGACTTTTTTAATGCACATCATAATAATAAAGAGATCAAATTAATAATCTTAATATTATAGTGATCAAAATAACACTATCTTAATAACAAAGAGCTAAATAATACTATCATAATGCTATCTTATCATTAGACTGAAAAAGTTACAATTGTGTTACCACCTACTTTCAGGTCAATTTTCAAAATTTATCAGAATCCAATGTGTTCTTTATATTTTATATAGATTATTGTACTTATATTGACTTTAAACTAAAAGATATAAAACAGATCACAAACACTTTGTGAGAATGCAGCAGTAAATCTATTTGGTTATAACCAAATAAATTAACTGCTGCAATCTCATGAAGTGTTGATCTGTTTTATATCTTTTAGTTTATAACTTTAGGTACGGACCCTTTTGAATACCTTTTGGTATCCACACGTGAGAATCTTCCGCAATTTTAACCTCAAGGTGTTGATCTCCAGCTTTTCTCTGTTTTATATTGACTTTTTATAGAAATTTTGTACATACGGGGTGTCGGAGCAGATATGTGTACTTATATCGACTTTTTATAGAAATCTTGTACATACAGGGGTGTCGGAGTCTCTATATACATACAGGGGTGTCGGAGTCTCTCCTGTTTTTTCGTTTCTCTGCTAGCGCCTTCTTCCAGTCCGGGGGTTCCTCGGAATTTGAGGACGGAGTCACAAAGTTCAGGTTAGGATTGGATTTATGATGCTTGTCCTTGGCCTTCAACCAACTTGGCACATAGTTTTCTCTCTGACCATCTGACGAAAAAAAGTACAAATATTGATTAACAATTTTAAACAATTTTCTCTTAATTTTGTATTACTAAATTACAATATATCTAACTTTTACAAATAGATATTATACAGAATATTTAAAGCAAACATGCTGAAAAGTGTCAGATTTGATATATCTTTATGTTTTAGAATACAAGTTAGATTTAAAAAATAAATATTCACCATGAAGAATGGAAAGAAACATTACTTTTTAAAAAATACAAGCTTATATTTTGGCATAGAAAAAGTTTCCAACATTCAAATACATGTAATACAATGTCTACCATTTTTGGCAGGAGTTCTCTCTCTTGATCTGCGGTCAATGTCCCCATTACTCTCCACTGAGCTGAGTCTCCTCCTGCCCTCCTCTTCATGGGAATGTGAATTATCATTATTCTCTTGCAATGGAGTGGAAGTTTTCTTCAGATTGTCCCGACTTAACCAAGACACATTACTTTCTGAGCTATTTTTTGTTTGATTTTCTAGAGATAGAAATACAATTTTATTACTTTGTATGGTTGTGCTTGATTGTAAAGTCAGATTTCAATTCCGAGAGTTCCAAAAATTCTACCATTCAAGTAAAACTGGAATCGGAATTAGTTCACAATATGCTGCAGCTCGACAAATAAAGAATTTCTTCCTATTAAATAATTTATTGTAAGACACAATGGAGGATGAAAGTGCGAATGAATGCTGTGAAGAACAGAATATCATGATGTTTGCTGTGTGCAGCTCGTAGGTGAACGTAACAATAAACATGATTTGAATAATATTATGAGAACCATATTAAATTTTAATTTGCAAAAAGGTCTATAGGACTGTATTAGGGTCCAAATACAGGGGAAAACTTTATACATGTTTTAATCGGCACTCTCGACAAATGTACGCAGTAGTCGCCATCTTCAATTCCGTTCACACCACCTCTCAAAATGGGATTGATAGAACTGCGCCGGAATTGAATTCTGGCGAACCTGATTGTAATTCCGCTAATTCCGAAAATTTAAGCTACCAATCAAGCACGCCCTATGATGTTCAGGATATGTATGAAAAAAAGTGAAAAATTTAAATAAAAGTGGGGAAAATACAAAGCCTCCATGCTTATATGTTGACAAATGCAAAAGGTCACAAACATATCAATACATGTACTGGTATATGAATCTGATATTTAAGGTAGCAAGGCTATGAAAAGTAGAGAAAAT
Organism: Saccostrea cuccullata; assembly: GCF_032062105.1. Classification (NCBI taxonomy): domain Eukaryota; kingdom Metazoa; phylum Mollusca; class Bivalvia; order Ostreida; family Ostreidae; genus Saccostrea; species Saccostrea cuccullata. The sequence continues at coordinate 175,400 of NW_026927209.1, read as the reverse complement.
ACAAATGGTGAGAAAGATTTCTTGTAGCATGCCAGCATCTATTGCCAGTTTACCTTTAGAGTTGAGAGTTTCCATGGCCTTTTCTCTCTTTTCATTGGCTGTCTGCAGCCATTCAGGTTTCTCCTTGGTTTCTCCTGCAGTGTTCATGTCCTCTGCTTGGCTCTTTGTTTTCCTCAACTTCATATTTTTCAACCATGATGGGGCTTCTTTGCTTTCTTCTGACTTTGGAATTTCTTTCTGAGGTGTAGACTTGAGGGATGGCCTTCGGATTGCTTCTGTTTCTGACTCTTGACCTGCCACGTTCCTCAGTGTCTGTGTAGGCCTCTGGTCCTTTGGTACCATTCTCAGAGCAGGCACGTCAAACCTGTGGTTCTCCTCATTACCATCCTCAGATATAGAAACCCTTTTCTCAGGCAGGGGAGGTTTGCCCACATTTCTCAGAGTGGGTTTCTCAAAAGATCCCGATTCCACAGACCCCTTTCTCTCTAATGGCCTTGACACATTTCGTAGAGCCGGCTTCTCAAACGATCCCGAGTCCTGTTGAGACGTTGTGTCCTCTTGTCTGTTTTTGTTGGCTCGTGGAGTTGGACGTAAAGCAGGCATAGCAAACGTTTTTGGTTCGGGAGTTTTGGGGGAAGTTGGGGTTGACTGTTTATCAGGTTTTGGGGTGGATCTTAAAGAGGATTTGTCATACACATTTTCACTCTCTTGATCACTTTTATTGCTTTCACTTCTCTCCCTTGAAACTTTATTTAAAGCTGGAATTTCAAACTTCATGTCTGATTCATTTGATTTTTCCACACTAGGTTTAGAAACATTCTTCAAAGCAGGCTTTTCAAATGTATTATCACTAGAAATAGTTCCTTTATTTTCATCTCTTTTCACTTGCCGTAAAGTAGGCTTCTCTACGAATTTGTCTGATTCTGTATCCGTTTTTGACACATTGTCTGTTTTTGCCACTGATTTCAATGACGACACATCATAATGTTTTTCTGGTTCCTGTCTCTCCACACTGTCTTTCCTGGGAACTTTCCTCAGAACAGGTTTGCTCAGGGTCTCTTCTGTGCTTTCACTTTCACTTTTCCTTGGCAGCTGAGGGACCGGTAATTTGACTCCGTAGCTTTTGTAGTCCTTCTTTTTGGGTTCGTCTACTGCCATTTCTGCTTCATGCTGCTCTTCAGATCTCCTCCTCAGCTCAGGCTATAAACCAAAATAATCAGTATATACTCTGTAATTACACTCAATTACCAAAACAATTTACTGTAAATTTTCACAACACTTAATCTATGTAACATGTTCATTAACTCTGAATTTGCAAAACAATAATTTCATGAATTATGGTTATTGTTCAATATAATCTTAAGAATTCCTAATTAATGCAAGAATGAAATTTTTGCAAGCACAATGCCTCGCATAAATATGCGAAAATAAAGTTCTTGTGAATAATAAGCGATTTACAGAATTTAAACTCCAAATACTGTAAAAGCAGAAATTTTGATGATAAGGACATGTTGATAAAATTGACAAATTTTTAATAATTGTCAAAGTTTCCACTTGTCAACTTTCACATTTCTGTTAAAGAGCAATGTTTACTACTGTAAAAGCATTAATATTCTTTGGGATTTATTTCATTCATATCATTACGTTAAATCTCTATATTTTATTTCTGTGTATATTCTTCTTGAATAAACATTTTCAAAAATTTATTTCATGTGTTACCACCAATCAAAATAAAATTGCCCCACCTTGGGTCCCCCGAAGCCTGGCAGTGGTACCAGGACTTTACTGGGCTTCTTGGCCGGAGGGGATGTGGGGACTCCCTCTACAGAAGAAGAGGAGGGGGACCTCTGACCAAACACCTCATCCTCACCCTTACTGTCCGCTCGCTCGGACTTAGGCTCTGTACAAAATATGTGGTCTTATAAAACTGCTGTACAGATAGGATTTAGTACAACCAATATCTTGAGGACAGACTATGTCAAGAGAAAAAGTAAATAAACATTTCAAATGTGAGAATTTATTATATTAATTCCTCAATTAAGTGTTTTCTTGTTTTTGGTTAACATTGAAGAAGTGAAACAAATATGTATATTTGCAACTTTTAAACTGTTCTTTTTTTAACCAAAAAAATTATAACATTGATAGAATAATAACTTTATAAACACATAGATTAAATAATATCCTCTTGTAAAGTTACCAGTAGAATCCTGGAACATTGCTTCCTCCCCTGAAAGGAGAGCACTCCTGACAGTTGAGCGGGTAGGTTTCCTCCTCTTGGCTAGTGATCCCTGTTTTCTAAGGTTTGTCTTTTGCTTTCCAATGTCTACATCTAAATGACTGCTATCAGGCTAAAATAAGAAATTTTCTCATGCTTATCTCTCAACAATGCCAAAAAATTAAGGCTAGTCAGGTTTTTGACACCTAATGCATAATCAAAAGGCTCACGTACTATACGTCAAGACCCTGACATCCATTCATCAAAGACAAGAAGAATATAATATAATGTCTGTCCTGTGATGTTCCAAGTATACATTTATACATAACTTGTATATTCACTCCAAATTCACTAGAGCAAGCTGTCATTGTTTACTGAATAATATTCTATGACTATGTCATGATTTTCTTCGTCTGTGTTTATTTATTAAACTTACATATGACATCATAATTTACAATGCTGATGATATATAAAAACAGCTCACCTCCAAAACAGAGAAATCTAGGCTCTCCTCTTTCTGAACTCTGATAACAACATCCTGTAAAGTAAAATTATAATGGAGTAAAAACATTTTAATATGCTGTTTGTTATCATACAATGTAATGGTCACATTTGATGCCAATCAGACAATACAATGTTTACAGATGGGAACCTTATTAATGACTTACGGGAGGAGGGCTGTGTTCTTCCTGTGGTACATCCGTATCCATGGTTTCTTCATTCTCCTGATCTTCGCTCTGTAACTCGAGACTCTGGCGGTACGATTTGGCCAGTGGTCTATTTCTGTCCACCATGGCATTAATGGTGGAATCAGACACAGTCTGCAATATTAAATGATTGTAACATTAAAGATTCAAATCTTCTCACTCAATATTGTTAGTGTCATTCCTTGTCTATGTAAGGGATAATGAAAACTTACACTATCATTAGTAATGTGACAAAATGCAAACATTCAGGCCACTCATGTTTGACAATCAATATCTAAATCTATCAACACAAGCACATTTTGAATCCTTACTAAACTATTATTTCTATCAGAATGCAAAAGCAAGAAGCAATGCACCAACCTCAGGCAGGAAGTCACATTCAGCGACCAACTTATCAATGTCTGGGTCTGAGTCATCGTGATCCAGTCCAGAAAACATGGTCAGGTCTTTAGGGTTCTCCCGTCTGTCCTCCTGATTGGCTGGTTTCTGATCTTCCATCTCTTCCTCCTCTATGCTTTCATCCTCCTCTCCCTCTATATCTTCTTCCTCCTCATCTTCCACCTCATCCTTCATATCATCTTCTTCTTCATCATCCTCCAGTTCCACCTTCCCGAGGAGTGTGTCATCTGTGCTGCTTTCTCCAAATGTTGGCAATATTAATTTTGAGGAATCATAAACTTCACCCTCTTCATTCCCAGTGGAAGAAACAAACTCCAGTTCCTTTGGCTCTTGTTCGTCTTCACTGTCACTGTGAATCCCAGGGTCTGTATTTCTCTCTGTCTCCTCCTGAGGCTCCTCTGGGGAAGATTTAGACACCTTAGGAAACTGAAACTGTTCCTCCTCCTGGTCTTTGTTTGGTGATGGCAAGGGGGAAGGCTTTTTGTCTTTTTGTTGGAAAGCCATGGCATTAAATGTGGCATCTGTAACTTTCTGAAATTCCAAGCAAACAACCTAGCTTCTACAATCACTCAATCAGACAATCTACAACCTCTCATATTTTCAATGTTACTCATGATTTGAAATGAAAATTAATTTATGAAATTCACTAGAGTTTGTTAGCTACACATGCTAGAGAATCAATATGCTTTGTTAAGAATACACCAATGTGTCAAAGAACAAGTCATATAATACATGGTGTAAATATGTATTAGAGCACTAACTTTTAATTTTTGATATATTTAGGAAAAAGGCTTGAAAAAATTACTACATCTAAAAAGAAATAAAAGAAAGCATAATATTCTGTAGATAATTATATTTTTTAAATCTATGCACACACCAACTTTTCTGCCTTGAGCAATAAGGTCCAGTCTCATTGTGTGAGAATGAGGCAACCGATAGAAATTGAATGCTGAAAAACTAGCCAATCAGTGTCAAGATTAGAGAATCACTAGTCAAATAATGGCCACTGTAAGACAAGATGACAAACCTCAGGCAGATGATCACAGTTTGTGAAGATGTCATCTATATCTGGTTCAAGGTCATCATCTAATCCGGTCAGTAAATCCTCAAAACTCTTCTCCATGCTCTGGACAAAACAGACACAAACTAGGTCATGCAGTCACATGCATCAAGATAACCCACTCTATACTAATGTGGATGTTATGTTTACATAAAAGAAAAAAAAAAGTGTTCTAACTTCCATATTTTACAAATGTAACACTGATTTTCTTGTAGAAAAGTAAAGCTGAATATATTTATTGTTCTCAAATACTTATGCTAAAGCTAGTCTTTAACTTTTTTCCTGCTTGGTACAACTTCTTTTCTTTAATAATATTTCCAAAAACAATCTGATCTCAATACCCATGACCTAATGCAAGGTCTGTGACTTTTACAAGAACTTAGATGTGTAGTTCCTAAGTTTCAGTCACTTAAGTTAACTGTAAGTTGGGGAAGACATGTACAGTCAAACCAAAAACAACTGTAGAGTTTTACAATATCATTGCTATCCCTTTTCAACACTATGCTATCAAAAGTATTGTTTATATCTGTATATCAAATGAATTCTCAAAACTGATTCAGCACCAACAAATTTTAAAATGCAGTGTATAAAGTTTTAAAAAAAAAATACATGGGAATCAATACCAATAGTTAAATATATAAGTATGTATATAATACACAGTGAATAATTGGAGAGAAAAAAAGCTGTGTATCAGAATTCTGTAAATAAGGCCTTCCTGCATTCAAAGGTTCACCTAAAGTTTATAGTTATTTAAAATTTATGAAGAGTTTTTGTTTTTTCATAAGTGTATATATATGAGATAAATAATGATACTCTACAATTTCAATTAAAATTACAATGTACAACCAAATCAGAACAGCAGAAATGGCCCCATTATTTTGTAATATGAATTATAAGTTAAATTGAATTAATCAGAATAGATAACATATTATACAGTGTATATGTATAATTGTATATACAATATAAGAAATTTTATGAAGATCTGACAAAAACTGAGGCAGTGTAAAAGATATGTAAGCAGACCTATATCAGTTTAAGCTTACTCTGTTGAGCTGTGCCCTTCGCTGTTCAGCCATTTTCACTATCCTTAGCTTAGTGGGAAGTCGGATATAAATAGACACACCAGCCTCATGTGACCTTGATGACTGGCTTTGACCTTGTGACTCAAGGTCTCCAGATGATCCTGCTTGTAGTCTACTTTCCTTTTCTCTCTGTAAAATAAAAATCACAGATTGAGAGGACAAGTGAATCATCCACAACAGGTCCTTTATCGATCAGTGTTTCAATCTCCTCTCAGCTTTCATTGTCCATCTTCTCATTGAACAACAATGTCAGCTCTTACGGTTGTTGCACAATGTTACAAACTTACATATAGACAACAACACTAAAAAACATCTTATAATACCTTCTTATGTGTCTTCAAGGTTGAATGATTAATGGAACTGTTGACAAGCCATAATTAAATTTTTGTCACACACCACCTTAAACAAGAAATCACTGAAGCAGAGACTCTTATAAACAGATCCCTGTAACTGAAGCAGCCACTTCACTTTCGTCTTCTGTTAGTTAAGAATAATATTGATTTCTGTGTTAGGGACACGTCAGTGTGAACTGACTCATTCCATATTTTATGCCTGACATTAAAATATATCTACAATGATTATATTAATATAATAGCTGTTATCTTACACCGTAACACTAATCGTTTATCACCTTGACGCTGAAACCAAAATCTCCTTCAAGGTTTTCATTTACATGTTACCAAGTAGAGGTCTTTTATGCATTAATGTGAATTCTTTAAATAAATCAACTTTATTTTTTAAGTTTTTGAAACTTCAAATTAATTTCATAAATGTATACTGAGCAAAATAAGTTTAGCAATTGTTTTTCCATAGGTATAATTTTAAAAATATTTTTTGACATTGTTTTATTCTATTTCTACTAAAAATCAATATAGAAAAAGGTAACAAAAGACACACTTCTTTTTTCAACTTGACGCGCGGAAACTGCGTCGTCCAACGTTGTGACAATTCAACAATACAATAGGTTATGCTCGAACGCACATAGTCCTGGAAGAATTTTTTACTTAAAAAGCCCTTTGAGCACGCTTGTAAAAGAAAAACCAGTGAAAAATTGGAAAAACGTCATATTGGGAAACGTGCAGGATTTTAAAAAAATAAACGTTGAATGACTATAGAGATGCTAACGCCGATTCCTTAAAAAAAGATGTTGCTGAACACTTTTCTAGTGCATCCGTTCAAAATATGTCGACTTTTAAACCGATCCCGGACCACTTGACATATTACTGGTCGTCAGCGCTCAGGACGTCCACGAAAAACGACGGTTAGGCAAAATCGTTTTACTGTTACAACGTCGAGACGTAACCGTTTCATGTCTGCTTCTAAAGTTGCTGACGAATTATGCCATGCAACTGGACTGAGGTTATGTGGACAAAGTGTATTTAAACCAGCAAGGTTTAGCAAATCTTCGAGCTCGAAAACCTCTCACAGCAGTATTACTAACTCAACGTCATGGACAATCCCGCCTCGCATGGACAATGCCCGTCCGCATACCGCACGACACACAAGCTGTCCTTTATCAGAATGATGTTAAGATGTTTGATTGGCTTGCGAGATTGCCAGATTTGTCACCAATAGAACACGTTTGGGACATTCATGGTCGTCGTTTAAGACAACGGCATAACGTCAACAACGTAGCGGAGCTGACCTTTGCACTGCAGCAGGAGTGGAAGCAGATCACCATGCTTGAGATACAACACCTTATAAGGAGCATGAGACGCCGTTGTGTTGTTGATATTGCTGTAATTGGAAGCCTTACACAATGTTGAAATTAAATGTGACTATTCAAACCCGTATCCGTGATCAGTTTCACGATATTTCTTACAAAACAGCACACAATTGTCGATAAAATTTCCCTAATTTTGTTATGTGATGACAAGCTCATATCACAATTTAATTGTAAGTGCTGTATCTATTTATTTTTACTTTGTTTTATAATAAATATCTTAAATTGCTAAACTTATTTTGCTCAGTATATCAATTTATAAATCAGTGTTAGAAAATGAATGCATTTGTCATGATGTTTAAAGGAATGGATTACCTAACATTTTTTTTATAACTATAATAAATGTTTGTTTCCTTACATCACCAGATCACCAAACCACATCTTCATCATCTTACTGCAATATGTAGACAAATGGGGAGTCTTCAGAGTACTTGGAATTGCAAAATTTTCACCACACTGAAATGCTACAATAATATATCAACAATGCTCTGTGATCTTAGGGTGACTGCATTTCTGAAACTGTAGGATTAGCATCAAGTGATGAATACCAAAATACAATGGGAGGGATAAAAGACACTTAAAAATGAAATAAAAACAAGAAAGAAACAAAGATGATAAGGAATTAGGTCAAGTTTTAATTTCATTGTATTTGATTTGGCCAGGACCTTAGTACATGACCTTGACCTTAAATGACACGAGTAGTCTTCATCATTTACAAAATATAGTTTACCTATTATATGTAACTAAAAATACCAAGTTTCACTTAGATAAAGAAAAAGATGATAAAGGTCCAAGATAAAGATGCGCTCTTTACTATTAAAAAACTTTGAAGTTGTTTTATCAAGTTCATACTGACTGTACATGAAGTATGAAAAATAAAGTAGACTTGCATCCAAGAATTAGATGACAATTAACTACTAATATAACTGAAGGAGTGCGTATGTTAATTGGCAATGTAAAATTTTTCAAAATGACAATTCAAGTCAAAAAACTACAATACAGAGTGGAAATACTAGCTAGTAGTCAGCATCACCTGCCTGCCTGACTCTCAGCTATACCAGTCAGTGTACAGAATACAGATAATGATCTCAGCTTAAGGACGACAGACAAAGTCAGTAGACAGTGAAACCTGACCTTGCCATACCGTCGGGACCGTCAACCTCAGACATAAGTCAGACCACAGAGTACTCAACAAACACTACCACTGACAGTTAGTGAGGGCCCGCTATAATCACTGCAAATTATCCTGTCTATATGTGTATAAATTCATCACATCGACTCTAAATTTACAAACAAACTTACAATAAAGTCAGATTTATTCAACTACTTTTTTTCGTGGTCAGTGACTGCTTGCTATAGGAAGTCTGGCATAAAAAGTATACAAAGCATGTCATTAAGGGAACCTATAATGGCTTCCTATTTACTTTGTGAGGTGACGGTAATTGGATTTTTAAGTAACCTGGATAGTATCAAAGAATAAATGAAACTTTTTTGAACTGTCATTATAACAGGATTTCCTTTTACTGCGTGGAAAATAATTGAATTTCAAAATGGGTACATATCACTATCAGAGAGTATTAAATTACTCCACTTCACTTTCAGAAAAGCATTCATATAATAGACTTTGGGATTTTTTTTTAAATACGCTAAAAAAACTTTTCATATGCCAGAGAGACACTTCTTCATAAAGTCTATTATCACTGAGAAACTGCATCACAGCAATAAACAAAATACAAACCTAAGTGCATCAATGCTGAATTATAACAATTAACTCCTATTCCTCTCTCTATTGCCATCATCTGATCTATCCCTTTCTCTATTGCCATCATCTGATCCATCCCTCACTCTATTGCTGTCTCCTGACCTATCCCTCACTCTATTGCTGTCTCCTGACCTATCCCTCCCTCTATTGCCATCTCGTGAACTATCCCTCTCTCTATTGCCATCATCTGATATATCCCTCACTCTATTGCCATCATCTGATATATCCCTCACTCTATTGCCATCATCTGATCTATCCCTCCCTCTATTGCCATCATCTGACTTATCCCTCTCTCTATTGCCATCTCCTGAACTATCCCTCTCTCTATTGCCATCTCCTGAACTATCCCTCCCTCTATTGCCATCTCCTGACTTATCCCTCTCTCTATTGCCATCTCCTGACTTATCCCTCTCTCTATTGCCATCATCTGATCTATCCCTCCCTCTATTGCATCTCCTGAACTATCCCTCTCTCTATTGCCATCTCCTGACTTATCCCTCCCTCTATTGCCATCATCTGATCTATCCCTCCCTCTATTGCATCTCCTGAACTATCCCTCTTTCTATTGCCATCTCCTGACCTATCCCTCCCTCTATTGTCATCATCTGACCTATCCCTCCCTCTATTGCCATCATCTAACTCATCCCTCGCTCTATTGCCATCTCCTGATCTATCCCTCCCTCTATTGTCATCATCTGACCTATCCCTCCCTCTATTGCCATCATCTAACTCATCCCTCGCTCTATTGCCATCTCCTGACCTATCTCTCCCTCTATCGCCATCTCCTGACTTATCCCTCCCTCTACTGTCATCTCCTGACTTATCCCTCCCTCTATTGCCATCTCCTGACTTATCCTTCCCTTTATTGTCATCGCTGATCTATACCTTGATTTCAAAAAGTTTTCATTCAATAGGTTACCACTGTCGTTCACATCCAGTGTATCTTTCTAGACTACCATATATTCATCTCATCTATTTAACCTGTTCCTTCAAATTTTCTCATATTAAGTGCAATCCATGCAAAACTAACAACTTTAAAAATAAAGTATAAGAACATTCAGTTTCACAATGAAATGATGACAGGAACTGCTTACCTACAAACAAATTGAATTCTTCTTGGTATTTCATGAAATATTGCATTAAAAAATATTTGGCAATTTAGAGACTATTTTACATAACAAAGATATTATTGGAGCACATTAAAGGTCTTTAAAGTGGCAACATTAAAATGCAACTCATAAAAATTCCTGACCACTTACACCAAAACATATCTTTGATCCCCCTGTGAGTTTTATAACTAAGTCTCCCCTGCCCAGGGGTGGGGTTATAGTAGTCTGAGTTATGTTGTCCATCACTAGGGTTGTGCAGTCACATTACAGTTGTCTACATATTATTTTTTTTACATGTTCTGTACAGGAAAGACGTGTCTATGCACAGGAAAAAGGATATTTGTTTTCTGGCTCCCTATGTTTCTATTTATGAGTATCTTGTCTGATGCACTTGACATCGCTTACTAAAAGGACATAAAAATGATTTTTTTCATAATCATGTTAAAGCAAAACTGCAAAATGATACTTTGAGACTGATTTACTCCTTAATTTCTTACAAGTATAAACCCGAGTTGTTACATCACACCAAAGTGTTCACATGTAGATTGACTAATGAACAAAGTGATAATTATATACACCACTAGATGACACACCATCCACAAGTTGTAAAATGTCAGAGTACAACTTAGATTTGTTCTCCAAAAAATACACCCTCCAGAATATGTAATGTGTAACCAGTCAAATATAAATCAAGCAGTATGTCTTAACATTTACCAAAATTATATATACATTTTTAAATATGTTCATCACTGTACATATTTTTATAAAAATAATACAAGCTGCATGACTGAGTGTTGTACAGCATTTTATATATCAAAATAGAATTATTAAAATGATGTATATCATATAATTCCATAAAATCTATATTTCTAGTAGACTTACATTCAAGCATCATTAAAACATTCCTTTATATATTTCACTGTAGTTTTTATGAGGACAGTCCACCACTTAGTATGGATGTCAGTGAGTTGTACAATCACTTTCTTTTTGTATCAATCCGATCAACCCTTGAAATCCAGTAACTAAACATCCCTCTACAAAGAATTTAATCATCTGCTGAATATAAATCGTATCAATGCCGACTAAATCTCTCCCTCCATTAGACCCGGCCGATAACATCAGCTGATACAGGTAACTTCCATTTACCTGTCCTACCTGTCACCAGGTACACACATATCTACATATTACTTACATTGTAATAAAATAATACAGGCGGACTGAGGGATGTACAGCAGTTTATACAGATAAGATGAAATGTAACAAGAAACTGGAAAAATTTGCAAAAAATTGAAAGAAACTTTAGTTGAAGTAAGTGCTTCTCCTTGGGGCCATAGTATGTTTGTAAATTTATGCATAACTGGATTCATAAAGTGCACTAGAACACTGAAATTATCATATGCCTGAACTAGAGTGAATTACTCATAATTTCTTTTTGTTCCCACACATATGACAAATGACAAAAAAAATCCTCAAGATGTCAATATAACATGCCATAAAATTTCTAAGAAGAAAAGCCCGAATTCAGGCTACTGTTTATTCCAAACATGGAAAATCAATATTCAAATAACCCGGAGTTTAGGAAAACAAACAGCGCTAAAATTATGCAAGCAAGCCAAGGCGCAAGTTTTAATCTATTGAACAAGATATAAATATCTTTCAGCATTTAAATCTACACAATTATAACCACAGAAAAAATGCTTTGAGCACACATTATGTCTGACAAGTGTGTGATTGATCTGCAATGAAGCAATTTCTATTTATTTTTTAAATGAGTCATGTCACATGCAGGCTATTCAAGTACATGTATTATAGTTTAAAATTTTTCTCCACTAATATGGGGATAATATTGTGTTATATAGGGAAATAACTCTTGAATCAGCACTGATCACAATAAACTAATATACATTTAATATAATGTTATTAATTAATGCAAGTGAATTTGATGCTATTAGAAGACAGAAATAAAAGAAAATCGAATTTACCTGGTATATCTATTTCAGTTCTTTCATTAAAACATTATTCTGCATGTTTTCTCTGAAAACTATAAACATGCTAATTCAATCACTCTCTAAAATTCACAAAGAAGGAATGTGCGTGAAAAGATATGAAGAGTTGTTTCCCTTTAAATGCATTTTTCATTTAAAAAGAAAAAATATGTCTGTGCTGTCATAAATGTAACATAACCCTGATCTCCAAAACCAATTATGGATATTTCATAAAACTTACATTCGTGTTTCCTCTTTATATTTTCCTATTGTTGAAACTACATAATACTGTCCTTTGAATATACACAAATCCACCCCTGGCTCAAAAAATCACAAAAAAGTGGTTTATTAAAAGAGATTAAGAGTCAATCCTTTCTGAATGTACATCCTGGAACTGGTTAACTTCTGAATGACAAAGAGACTGAAGGTCAGAGGGCTTTAAAGGTATGCCAACAATGGGCTGATGACATAACTCCGAATTAACATTTAAATTCCTAGTATCAGATAAAATCCTCAACTGTCTGTATCCCTGTAACTTCTCAAAGAGGTAAATCATCTGTCATAATCACTTAAAGGTAGAAAGAATTAAAAGAAATCCAGGTGTCCAATGCTTCTCTTCTTGACTAAAAGGTTTATAAAAGTGGGAGTTGTGCAGAAAGAACTCCAGAGAGAGAGAGAGAGAGAGAAAGAATGAAAGAGAGAGAGACCATGGGAAGTCATTATTATGGGGATTAGTTTTGATCATGATGGAGGTACAGGCATGTATTGCATTGAGCAGTGAGGGAAAAGCCAGTACCAAAACTGGGACACAGAACCTCAGTTAATATCATCATCATTGCACTTGATGCATTGGTCTCATCTGAAGGACCGGTATCCACCTCCCACAGTGGGATTCTAACACTTGACGTAATTAAGGATCAACTCCTTACTCTGTGACTTTAGAGCAGCAGACGCTCTAACCACTGCGCCAAGTGGGTGACAAGAAAAAAGTTGCATAGTCCAACCATTTCTTTTTATTTATTAAGTTTTAGACTTAAATTTATAAAGCTGTATACACATATGCATATATATACAATTTATAGAATCTACAAGTATGAATCATTGAGAGATCTAATCCCTCTTTTAGTAAATAGATTCCTCTTCCAGACAAAAATGAACAGGTAACGAAATATTTACCTTCTAATGTTATGAGTTTGATCTTCACACACAATGTGAGAAGAGACTACTGTAACCCGGTATCCGTTTACATTAAAGTTATAACCTAACTCCGATAAATACAGGATAAACCACATCAACTTACATCATAAACGTACTATAAAGAATTATAATCCAAATATATCCCTTCTGTTTTACCACCCTAGCCCTATTAGGAAACCTGAATAAGATGTTATGCTGCTCGTTTGTATGACCGTACCTTACACAGGCTGTTACACATAGACTTTACCTTGGGAAATTTAAGTAGACGCAGCAGTTAGATTTTTTTCTGTGTGTACACATATATTGGCATTTAATATTGACACAATGCAGAATACATAGACATTTTCTCAAGACTTCTTATTTATTCAGCCAGTCTTATCTTCCTCAAAATAGACTTACAAAGAAGAACGTAAGCATTTAAATGGAAAACAGAGCTCTTTAAAATGTAACAGAATTCAGGTATTTGGAAAAGAAAGTAGAGTATCAGCTCTTAAAACCGTAATTCTTCTCTAAATATGACCAGTCTTAAGACAACCCTCTGACCTTTTTACCATTTATTAATGCAAACCTGGCATTGATATGTAAATTCGTCAAAAACTACAGAACTGGGGAATTCCAATGGACTTAAATGTGTGTAATGTGAATGAAAAGGTGACTGAGCAAAACAAAATTAAAAAGTCAAACAACATTACATAAAATTATAAAACTTCTAGGTATATACCCTTATATTAAGGATTTTAAAAATATCTTCATGATCTTGATGAAGGAACTATATTTTAAAATTATATTCAGAAATATTCTAATTCCATGCAAAGTTTCTTCCACTGAAGTCCCTGTTTTTTTTGTTTTGGTTTTTTGTTTTTTCAGGTAAAGTACATATTAGAAATTAAAATTGAAATGTAACTTAATTAATCATGTTTCTGTAAAAAAATATGAAGATCAAAAACAATGTAATTTTAGGAATCTCTCTTATTCATTATAAGTCATGGACAGGTTCAATCTCTGTCTTTTTGTAAACACATACATACCATCAAGAATATACTAGTTAATATTAATATAGCCATGCAGGTATATATTCCCTGAAGACATGTACTTTTTACTTTGCAGAAAAATGATAGAAAGCAAAATACCCCTTCCACTCCACTCATCCCCCAAAAGTTAACTTTTTGTTGGTTGCACAAACAAAATGTCACCAATCAATGTGATTCTCTACTCTACATCGTAACCCTTATTAGCTTCAGCTTTTAAACACATGTTAAACATGTTAAAGGATCTTAAACAGCCATATAAATTAATTTGTTTACCTATGATCAGAGGCGTTTACACAGAATTGTCTAAGTGATCCTTAAACTGGGTAAATGCATACAAAGTAGCAAATCTAAGAATTAAGATGAAGAAATTGATCTCCTAATGCTTTTTTTTATCTCCTGCTATCTGCTACAGCAGAGTCAGGCTTATCTATAAAAGAAATCAATGTTCTTCCCAATGTATCCCACGAATGTGGAAATCTGTGAGATTGAAAGAAGTAAAATACAAGATAAGCCATGGCATAATTACAAGCACATTTAAAGATATTTATTTGAGTGCAAAATATGAAAAAAAATTAAGCTTTTATTTTTAGGTCACAATCATCAAGTGCAACATAATATGTATATATTTTAAGGAGGGAGTTTATAAAAGAAATTAAACACACAGCTTATTAAGTAAGAAAACCTAAGGCCTACTCATCATGAACCAATTCACTGCATATATATGCACCACTTTAAAAGTTGAGATGTTAACTTAAAATATGGACCTGGTCCTATAATCATCACTAGCTCACAACAGTGTTCACACTGCACAACACTTAGAAAACTGATATTTAATTTATTTCTCTAAAATCTACTACCTTTTCTACTTTTCCATATAAAATTATCTCATTTTAGTAAATTTACTTCTTGTCCATGTTGTCAGTTTTTATTCATGATTTCTGGGCTATATCTAAGTTTCTACTTGTAGACAGTATTGCAACATTGCAAAAAAGGAGAATTCAAATGCATTTCTTCATTAGATAGAAGCAACAATGCTACACACAAATTTTCTGTGAATGTACATTCTCATCATTTGAAAGCAATGAGAATTTAACCAGTTAACAGCTGTAATTGTATAGATCCAGTTGACTGATTCTACTTTGTTATTTGATTTAATAAATACTGGACAAGTTGAAAAGTCATTTGTTTATCATAACCATACCTTGTTTGGTTTATATTTTGTAATTTCTTTAAAATTTTCAGCATGATAAATAGCCTGCAAAAATTTGTGCACATCAGTCAATTTATTAATTGCACCTTTCGCCTATTTATATTATCCTATGGCATATTAGCATAATTTTTATTAAGTTTTGAATAATACACTAAATAAAGACAAATTTCTCCTTTGTGTTCATGAAATTTCAGGCCTATACCAAGAATTGGTAAGGGGACTAGAAGTGGGCGAAAGGGGGGGGGGTCATATCATGTTGGAGCAGAGGACTCCTTATTAGATTTCACTATGAAACACCTTACGCCCCTTAATTCATTTAGAGGGTTTTATTGGAAAATTTAAAATATTTCACAAACTTAACAGCAAACTTCACAAAAATATTACTTTGAGAATACGTGAACATGGATTGTGAACCCCATTTTTTTTTTCTTAATCAATATTTTTAAGTAAACAACTTCTTTTCTTTAAATAAAAATAAAATTGATGTCTTAAATTCTTTACAGATTCACGAATGACTATGATCACTAGTTGTAGCACTGAGTTATTGAGTATACTGTACAATACTCACCTGTTCGCACCTTAGCCTTCAGGATTGATTAGCTTCGCAACAATTTGCTGGTGCCCGCTTCTCGTTTTTACCTTTGCGAACCAGTAAATGTTGTTAACGTGTTCGTTAATTTGATGCAAATCATATGCTGAAACTCAGTAAATAAATATAAATATAGTTTGAAAAAAAGATTATATATTAAATTTGGGTCACGAAATTATATAAAAATTAGAGGGCATGGGCGTGTAATGGCATATCATAATGTTTACGAATCATCTCATGTTCGTATTACCAAAAGTTAAACTGGTCGTCATGAAAGTGAAACCAATTTTGGACTGTATCAATCAGGAGTGATTTACGCTGCCAAAGATCTGATTATCTCCGATTTCATCATTTCACATTAGATAAGAGATATTTTGGTCGTGTAATTTGGAAGTGACGATAGCCTCGCTGTTATTGTAGAATGTTTAAGGACGTACACCATCTCTGTTTCCGTTTGTGGTAGCAAGGAAAAATGGCAGGTCAAACTTCACGAGAATTTGTTAGTGTTCTTATTCCAAGGAAAATAGATTCAAGAATTTTACTCACAAATCTAGACGGCAAGGGATTATGGATGCCAACAGCATTTCGACATGATGTAGAAACCTTTCAGAGTGTCGCAAATAAATTAATAACAGAGGTATATTATTTCCTTTGGCTTTTCATGTCAAGACATCCATTTATTTTGTATATTGTAGATATTCAATGTATTGTAGTCAAGTTTGAACTTTATTTCATGAGTGGGATAGGATGTATAAAAAATTATTTTCAGAAACGTGAAGCATGGGTGAAAATATATATTTTAAAAATCCTGATTCATATTTTAAAGAATAAATTGCATATCCAACTAGGCCTACAAAATATTGAATTTTCTGATTTATTTTTCACTTTCTTTTTGTCTCTTCCTTTTCGTATTGGAATAGTTGATCAATGTAGATGTCATAGCTAGTGACAATGAGAATACAAACATTTTAATATGGATTTCAACATCCCCCTTATATAACTGGTACCATTAAACATTATTATGCTTTCTGTCAGTTTGTCTCTATATAACCCATACCCTACTATTCTCGCATAGTGGTCTAAGGATTTATATAGCGTAAGCATACTATGCCGAAATGTGTGCACGACCTTGTTTTCTGTAAAATTCTTCAATGCACACACCGGAAAATGTGAGAACACAACCATGAGGTTGCCAGAAAAATGCCTTATCGATTACGCCACAGAGACGATCACTGATTGGGAGAATTTTATTAAATATATAAACTTAATTTATACAATTGACACAAGAAGGAGAAAATAGACAAATATTATTTGAAAACAGTTATATTTATTCTAAGGAATCTTATATAAATGTGTACAACAAAGTTTCAAACTAATTACATACAGATCGTTTGATGAATTGATATCATGGGGTCATTAAAACGCTTTTTATATAGCGCTTGATTGAAGGATGTAAAAGAGAATTATCAATATGAATCCACGTCTGTAAACAAATCAGTCTTACTAACAAAACAGACAAATAAAGATGAGATCTTTGGGACAGAAAATCCTGACTTATTTAGAGAAAATACTAGTAACCAAAATAACTATTAAGCATGCAACTGATTTTAACATGGAGATTTTGAATGAGTTTTTGCAAGTGCGCTGTTACCACCATTATTTTCAGGAAAAAATCAAATGGATTGCCGCATAAATAATAACAACAGTCAGCATAATAATAACAATAGTGTTGCATTATGCATTTTTTATGCCTAATAAATTATTTTATAAAGGCAGGGTTTGACACATAGTGCACTCGCCTCCAGAAAGCTATACGTTAACCATGTGTGGCATCCTTTAAAAGTGGGGGGGGGGTTAGGCATAGTACATGCATAATGCAACACTATTATATAAGTATCATTCCCAATGCCAAAAAATGCCAAATTTTCCCAACTATAAGCCTAAAAATTCCCAATTCAACCGCCAATGGATCAAACTATGATGACATCATATTTTTTTCATATGAAAAAATGTATAAGTTGATGAAAAGTTTCAAGTCCTCTAAAAGTCAAATTAAAAGTTGAGATCAGTCATATTAAATATGGTTGGGTATGTGTTGTAGACAGCCTAGTGTTGTAAATTTTTGACAAAATAGAAGCCTGAAAATGTGAGAACAAGGGACACAAATATGAGAAAAATGAATACTTATTGTTTATATTCTTTGAAACTTGGATAAATAGGTAATGAAGTTAGAAAAAGCACAACATAAGTATTATTTGTTGAATCGGATATAACAGAAAATTTTATGTTCTATTTTGACACTTTTTCCCAACTAAAGCAGTATCCGACCCAGGTAGAACAAAAACTGCTGTATTTTGAGAGCTAGAGTTCATTAACTGAGACTCTCAGAATTGTTTGTTTACTCTATCTTATAACAAGTCCTGTCCATGTTTCCTAAGGGAAGGAAATGAAATTTTTGCTACACTTCTTTTATCTTTCATACCGTGTACTTATGAAATGAAATCATTCTAGACATTGTTAATGATTTTGAATGTTAAGATCCTAGAGGAGTTGGAATTGTCAGATGTTTGACCATTGTATAATTTTAGATATTTGCTTATCATTAGGTGACAGGCCAGGATCTAGGGCCATGTAAAGGGATCATCAGGATGATTTTCTACCACTTCAGCTCTAGCCCCGCTGCCACACACATTGTGTTCCTGACACAGCCTGTGGAGGACTGCGACACGGTAAACAAAACATCAAAAAAACTTATAGCTCTTTACACTGAGGACTGCAGCACGGTAAAAAAAGCATTGAAAACTTATAGATAGTAACACAGAGGACTGTGACATGGTAAACAAAACATCCAAAACTTATAGCATTTAACATTGTCTCTACAAAAATCTCATCCCTTGATGAAAACTATAATGAGTAGCATGTTGAAACAAACAAGGTACATATCAAGAGGAGCAAATATCAAAATACCAACACTCTTTTAAAAATGAACTTATTATATGTTTATCATTTTCTTATCATGGTTATGATGAGGAAGAAACATTCAAAATTAAGTTGATTTTATTCTGATACATGTATATGTAAAACACAATTTTCATCAATAAAAATATATCATTGAAAAAATAGGTTTTGATGATTTTAAAAGTGTTCTCAAAATAGCCACAGGTATTTCAATGAATTCTTTTGTATGAGATAATGTTGTTACCTTTGATTTTGTTGTAGTGTTCTGATGAGGCTGTTTGGTGTAATGTGGAAGAAATGGAACAACAAACTCATGCAGATCCAGGGCTGCTAGGACTGGAGCCAATCAACCTGGCTAAACATCTCAATAACAGTGAGTACCTGAGCTTAGTGAAAATTGTACTCCGCAGGTGGCTAAATTATTGTATCAACCTTAATATTGCATAATCATGATAATGTTATTTTTATTGACAATAAAAAATGATGATGTTAACATTAATAAATTATTAAATGCATCATTTTAATTTATTCATTTTTCTTCAGCATCCTTGACAATGAATGTATTAAGTGAGATGAGAGTGGAATACATTGACACAGACAAAGAAGATACATCACAGCTCTCGGCCCAGGAGGCCGTCATCAAGTCGGCCAAACTCGGCAAGAAAGGTTAGTAATGTCATAAAGATGACATACTTACACTATCACTAATATAAGTCAAAGAGGAATTTATAAAAACTGGATAAGATAAGAAGTGAAAGTTAATGATTCCGAATTCCTTAATGGTCACTTCTAAATCTGATTTATTGGATTTAATGTAGTACATTGCTATCTTTATATTATTGGATTCAATGTAGTACATTGCTATCTTTATATTATTGGATTTAATGAAGTACATTGCTATCTTTATATTATTGGATTTAATGTAGTACATTGCTATCTTTATATTATTGGATTCAATGTAGTACATTGCTATCTTTATATTATAGGATTTAATGTAGTACATTGCTATCTTTATATTATTGGATTTAATGTAATACATTGCCATGTTTATATTATTTTTTAAAGAGCAAGACCTTCTGTATCAGGAGTTCATGGATTGGTGTTTACCCTGCTCTATGATGAACAAAACTGTCTTCAAGGAGTACATTGTACACAAGGGGGCAAAGGAAGAGCAGGTGGAGGCCCTGTTCAGGTAAAAACAGTACATCAATTCACTGTACACTTGGGGATAGAAATGGGTCAAGGAAACACCCTGTAGGGGACAAAAAAAAGATTGGGTAGATGGCCATGTTTAAGTAAGAATCGACCTGTTGAGGATAAAGATAGTATCAAGTACATGTACAGGTATATGCCATTTTTAAGGACAAAAGAAAATTAAAAAGATGTCCTGTTCATGTTGCTGATTGTGCTCAAAGGTGCAGTAGAGGAATGTGCCCTGTTTAGATAAAAAAGCAAAGTATTATTACATTATGATAGGGGCAAAACGAGTCAAATTCAATCCTCAGTAGTTGTAGGGCTTTTGATATTCATAAGAAGAGGATTTTTACATTTACTAATGTTTGAAATGACTTCGTTCTTGGCTAATTTTAGGGCTTTTAATATGCATAAAAAGAGGTATCTACATTTTCGAATGTTTGAATCACCTCAAGGGTATTACAAATGTAAACAAAACTTAAACATATGTAAGGCGCGCATACTTCATTCCAATTTTAGGGCCTTTACTATGCATAAGAAGAGGTTTATACAATTTCGAATGTTTCAAATTACTTCATTCCTGGCTAATTTTAGGGCCTTTGATATGACTTCTCGCTAATTTTAGGGCCTTTGATATGACTTCTCGCTAATTTTAGGGCCTTTGATATGACTTTATTCCTGGTTAATTTTAGGGCCTTTGATATGACTTTATTCCTGGCTAATTTTAGGGCAATTGATATGACATCATTCCTGGCTAATTTTAGGGCCTTTAATATGACTTTATTCCTGGCTAATTTTAGGGCCTTTGATATGACTTTATTCCTGGCTAATTTTAGGGCCTTTGATATGACTTTATTCCTGGCTAATTTTAGGGCCTTTGATATGCATAAGAAGAGGATTCTACAGTTTAAGGATGTCCTAGTTGGCCTGGCAGCCCTTGAGCCCTCCACACAACATGGCGGAATGCCAGCAGAAATGAGATGTAGATATATCTTCAGGTTCTATGATCACAACGTTGATGGCTTCCTGCAGTTTGAAGAATTTAAGTAAGATGATGGTTGTCTGATTAGGTTTCAAAGTCTCAAGAGTTGGGATTATCTAAAATTTGGTTTTATGGCTTGTTGGTAGAGCAATTATTTCCTACCTAAGTCTTTAAAAGCCTGTGATTGATAGTCTTACTGATCATTCAAACAATGGCCTGATTTGGAGAAAAAATGGACATGAGTAGTTAGTAGTAACAGGTTCTCCTATTCTCTTCTCTAGATGTATGGTTAGGGACATACGTAAAATCAAAGGTCTGTCTCTGGATGATGAAGCAGTCAATGAAGATGCTCAGAAAAGTGCCAAGTGAGTTTTCTAACCAATAATATCTCAACAAAGAAGGAAGTTAAAATATAAGAAAAAGAGTCTAATATTAATGAATAATTTAATTTTAGTTGTAACATCTCATTTGATTGAATAAAAGATTTATTTTATATTGTATAACATAAGTTGCCTGTGTCACAATGATTTATGCCTAAAACATATTAATCCTGTTTGCATTACTTTTAAAATATTTTCCATTTGAAGCCATTTTAGGAGGATAAATTGTTTTATTGTCTACACTGAAATTAAATTATTTCTAAATGATATGAAATTCTTTCTATGTACAGGTTGTTTGGAAATGAGACAAAGAATAAGCTCCCTTTAGGAGAATTTCTGACAGCTGTGGGACAGCTGAAGTTCCGAGGGACATCTGTACTGTTCAGATTACCCCAGTCCTGTGTGTCAGGGCTTAAAGGGTATGTATTGTGTGTACAAATGGTGATCTCTTGTAATAAGTATTGTATCTGATGGGTAAAAGTATAGATATAAAGTTAAACTTTTGAATGATAAAGTGTGTCATGTACAATATAGATTGTGTCAGTCCCAGTTTATATGTCAAATAGTGAATTTATATGTGTATAAAAAAGAGTGCTGCACTATGAAGTAACAAGGTTAAACTGCACTTTTAATTAACAAGGTTTACCATGTGAAACCTACAAATTTGAGCTTTAATTTCAATATTTTGAATTCTGTCAGAGTACTTTAGTATGACACTGATCTTAGTACCTGATTGTAGGAATGAGAACCACTTAAATCACACGGGGGAGACAATGGAACCACCCTTAAAGAGATGCCGCCCCAAACTTCTGGATTCTGTCAAATCATCCCCACCAAGAAAGTTAAATGCTACAGGTAAAAAGCTCAGATTAAAACAAGTGACTTAAAAACTAGAAAACGGTATCTATTCCCTTCTTTTAGTATTGTTTTAGAGAAAACAAGAGAGTCGAAACTTTTATCACAAAGAGACATACACTGTACGTGTTTCATGCATTCATATCACAGATGTAAGCAGACTACATTGACATTTTTTGACAGATACAGAAATGGACGTGTTCAAGCTTCCAGAAGGTCGTCCATTATCTGCGGGGAGATTTATGCACCAGATCCGATATGAACTTGCCACACACACAGTTAAAGTACGGCGGACAGGGGTCTTATCTGATGTCGTCAAACTCTGGGATTTACAAGGTACAGACAGAATCTATTTGTGTATTGAATGTCCTGTATTTTTAATTCTGATGAGTGTTTGTTGTTTATAGGGACAGAATCTATGTGTGTATCAAATGTCCTGTATTTTTATTTCTGATCAGTGTTTGTTGTTTAGGGATAGAATAACTAAGTGTAGAGAGAGAATGTCCTGTATTTTTATTTCTGATGAGTGTTTGTTGTTTAGGGACCCCCGCTGTGACAGAGAGTGCAGCCTGTCATTTAGAGGGAGACATTTCACGATTTCAGAGGATGCCGTCAATAGACTCATTTAATGCTGTAAGTGTATTCCAAAACGAAGACGGCTTTGAAAAGAAAACCTTATAACAAAATTTGCAAACAAGATAGTTAGGCCTACTTCTAATTCATTAAGATGAATTTCTATAATATTGTGCCCCCCTTCCAAGAAGATTAATCATAAGCATATCTAGGTCAAGTTCTGTGTTGGTTATGATTGGCAATTTTTGAAAGAGTTATGTCCCTTGGACTTAGAAAAATTCCAATTATTTTTCAGTTTACGTTCATTTTCTTTGCTAAGGTTGAACATACTGAAATGAAATTTGATATACAGATTTATCATAAGAATATCTAGGTCAAAATTTGTTTTGGGTACGATCAAGTTATTTTGAACAGAGTTATGCCCCTTAAATTTAGGAAAAATTCATTTATTGGGGGGGGGGGGGATAAGTGTTTCACAAACGTCTCGTTTTCTTGAATTACTGATACATCTTGTTTTTATTTAACAGAGATCTCATCCCAATGAAATGTTGACCGGTCTGAGATATTTTGAGAGGGCGATCAAGGGAGATAATGGAGGACCAACAAAGGTTAATAGTGATACACTGTACAGACAATTATCAAGTTGCTTACTGTCCTTTCAGATACAATTTTCAAGACTTCTTATTCTTGTACATGAACTTACATTGATTGTTCATGTCTTATTTGCAGCCAGGATTTGACTGGGGACAAGTGGACACTAATGCCCTCGCTAAATGTCTGTTGACCTTGTGTCGTGAACTTAAGGACTCCTTGTGTCTGGAACCACGATTAGTAAAGCTGAAATCCCCTGTCTACATTCTCGGTAAAATTTACTTTTATATTTACAGCAAAACTTGGTTATAACAAAGTCGTAGCGACCAGTGAAATTACTTCTCTATATCCGTAATTCGTTATTTCCGTATAAATATCCATTAACATTACAGCCTACTCCAGATATATTGAAATTCAGGGGACCATGCAAATTATTTCAATATAACCGTAATTCAATATAAGCGAAATCGTGACGTCGCCATTTTTTAAGTTCAATCCCGATATAAGATAAAGAAGAACAAACCCGAACAAATTAATTTTGTCAGCGTTTATATTTAACAGTAAACAGATTACATAGAATATAAGTCCTTGAAAGTTTAAATAAAATTATTTCTTTCTGTTACATTCAAAAGACAATCTTCACCCTCGTTATTATTCCACGATCGCTTTTATTTACATTTTGAAGAAAAATCACAGGACTTAAACGGTTGAGTACTGTCGAACTCTGCTTGATTCCATCGTAAGTGTGCTCAGGTTAATCCCTCAGCTATTTCGAATTTAGACTTATCAATAGCCATTAACGTTTAATTTCAAAGTTAAGGTTTCTTTTCTAGATCTGTGAGGGTTACTATATTACATTTAGCATCAATTTCTCAATATTATGTACGTGGAAACATAGAATTTAACAGTGAATAAGTTTATTTCGTAAGAGCATGCAGTATAAAAACACATAAGGTGAAAATTTAATTATTCACACCTTTTATATCAACTGGTTATTCATGCATAATTTCTGTCGCCAACTTAAACAACAGCCGCCAAGGAGTACTTCAATATAACCGTTATTAAAACAACTCATTATCACTTGTGGGGACCGATCAGTGGCTTCAATATAAGCGATATTTCAATATAGCCAATTTCAGTATAACCGTTATTTTAATGCAAAGAATATAAGAGGCAAAAACTGGGGATTTATTTTCATTTCAAAATAAGCGGAATTTCAAAATAAGCGAGTTCAATATAAGTGGAGTAAACTGTATATAGCTGGGGATTCAAGATAACTTCACTATATCCATAAATTCGCAATATCTGTGTTCGTACTAAACGAGTTTTACTGTACACTTTTTTTTTGTTTTGCAACAAGTCATTAATTGAAATTACATGTATATGAAGAATGTAATGAAAGGTTTTAGAATATTTCAGCCATCTGATATAAATTGTGTATTGATCACTTTGTATATCTTAATTTGGCAAAAAATTTCTCAGCGTTGGAAATAAATGCTGAAAGGATACTTGTATTTCTATCTTACTGACAGCAGACATTTATTGTTTTGGGCATGTACAAAAAACAAGAGCAAAATCTCTACAGAATGCAATTAATCACAGTGACTTTTTATTAAGTACTTTATGGTACAGTAAAACTCGTTTAGTACGAACACGGATATTGCGAATTCATGGATATAGCGAAGTTTTTAATTCTTAACAAATCTTTGTAAGATTTTACGGTTATAACGAACTCTGATATAACGAGATTACGGATATAGTGAACTGAATTTGAGTTCCGTTGAGGTTAAGTGTAATGAAATTTACATCTTTTATAACGAACTTTTTAAGATACTAAAATTTAATAAATTGAACTGACCTTATTTCTTTTAGCATTTGTATATAAAATTCCATTCACAATAAAACCTTGGTTATCGAAGGTTATATTTTGTAATTTTTGCTTCCTTAACATATTTGGTAGTAATACTGGAAGGAAAACATGCATATTGCGAATTCGCGATATATGATTATACGAATTCGTTATACGGATATAACGAATTACGGATATAGCAAATTAAATTCACAGGTCCCCAGGACTTCGCTATAACCGAGTTTTACTGTATTTTATATAAAAAATGCAATCATAATTTGCACAAAATTGTAAAACCAACTTTTATTCACATTCGAGAAATATCCCTGTGTTTCGTGACCTTTATCTTGCGAATATTCATCACTGCAAACCAATTTTTTTTTGCTTTGTATTTGAGAAGAGTCCCAAAAATTAACTGTTGTGGATTGAGTTCAAATTGACTAATCGTGAATAAAATATGACTCAAATAATAGTTAGTTTACAGTATTTTCCAGGTTACAATGGGCAGCTTTAACCTGTTGATATACTTGTGTTTGTAGGAGATATCCACGGGAACTACAGGGACTTGGTGTGTTTTGAGAAAGCGTTATGGAGGATGGGACCTCTGTTAACCCCAGCCTCCTTCCTGTTTCTGGGGGACTACGTGGACCGAGGGGAGTATGGAGTAGAGGTGAGATCAGAAGCAGCAATCAATACATGTACTCTAGTTCTCTCATGAATATTTTAAGCTTTTAAAAATTCATTCAGGTGGGGTTAAAGATGAATGATATAAACTGTCAAAGTTCATTTTTAGAACCCTAATGTTCTTTATAATATTAACTCAGACTTGTATGATAACTACTAACACCTTTTCTATTATCTAGGTCATTTCCTATTTGTTTGCCCAAAAGATGCTTGCCCAGAACAAATTTTATCTCCTGAGAGGAAACCACGAGCTCAGATCTGTTCAGGAAATGTTCTCATTTAAAAAGTGAGTTCTAACTCTCTAGGTCATACTTCTCTTTAAGTTAATAAGTTCATAAAGCTGCTTGTAGTTAAGATAAGTTGCCAATGCTGCTTATATTTACAACAAGTGTCGATAAATCTGTTTATAGTTACAATAAATGAATAAAACATTATTGGCTACATTATGTGTATAAATCTTTATGTCTTTGTTACACGGAGTGTAAAAATTTTCTCCTGGTTACGGTGGGTTATCATTCTGTTCCAGGCTCTGTGATTTAATATTAAAAGTGTATAATTTTGTTCTTGGTTACACGGACTATTTATCTGTTCTGTATTGTTACAATGAGTGTATTATTCTAAGTAGTATACATAAAGTCTATTCTTTGTTACAGTGAGTGTGTACAGAAGTTTGGGGAGTCAGTAGGAATTCAGGTGTGGGAGGCGGTCAATGACTGTTTTGATGCCATGCCAATAGCAGCTACTGTCGATGATAAGGTAAATTTTAAGTCTTAGATACTTAGGAATTGTGATGTTGTATATTTTGGTAATGGGTTACACATTCTTAGATATACCCTTGCCAATTGGTCAGTTTTCTAGTCACCTGCTTTTGGAAGATTTTAAGAAAATTGTAGTTTTATCATGTTTATTGTTCATTACATTATGACCTTTGTTTGTTCTAGGTGTTCTGTGTTCACGGAGGGATACCCTGTTCTGACATTAATATTGAGAACATAAACAAAATTCCTGTACCTCTGAAGGATCCAGAAATAGAAAGTCCCCTAGCCTGGGAGATCATGTGGAGTGACCCTGTCAGGTGAGTTTATAGAGTCCCCTGGCCTGGGAGATCATGTGGAGTGATCCTATCAGGTGAGTTTATAGAGTCCCCTGGCCTGGATCATGTGGAGTGATCCTGTCAGGTGAGTTTATAGAGTGTTGACTGGCCTGGGAGATCATGTGGAGTGACCCTGTCAGGTGAGTCAGGTACTGAGTCCCCTGGCCTGGGAGATCATGTGGAGTGATCCTGTCAGGTGAGTTTATAGATCTTGGCCTGGGAGATCATGTGGAGTGACCCTGTCAGGTGAGTTCATAGAGTCCCCTGGCCTGGGTGATCATGTGGAGTGACCCTGTCAGGTGAGTTTATAGAGTCTCCTGGCCTGGGTGATCATGTGGAGTGACCCTGTCAGGTGAGTTTATGCATTTTGGGCCTGGGAGATCATGAGGAGTGATCCTGTCAGGTGAGTTTATAGAGTCCCCTGGCCTGGGAGATCATGTGGAGTGATCCTGTCAGGTGAGTTTATAGAGTCCCCTGACCTGGGAGATCATGTGGAGTGACCCTGTCAGGTGAGTTTATAGAGTCCCCTGGCCTGGGAGATCATGTGGAGTGATCCTGTCAGGTGAGTTTATAGAGTCCCCTGGCCTGGGAGATCATGTGGAGTGATCCTGTTAGGTGAGTTTATAGAGTCCCTTGGCCTGGGAGATCATGTGGAGTGACCCTGTCAGGTGAGTTTATAGAGTCCCCTGGCCTGGGAGAACATGTGGAGTGACCCTGTCAGGTGAGTTTATAGAGTCCCCTGACCTGGGAGATCATGTGGAGTGATCCTATCAGGTGAGTTTATAGAGTCCCCTGGCCTGGGAGCTCATGTGGAGTGACCCTGTCAGGTGAGTTTATAGAGTCCCCTAACCTGGGAGATTATATGGAGTACCCTGGAGTGACCCTGTCAGTGGAGTGAGTCATTGAGTTTATAGAGTCCCCTGACCTGGGAGATCATGTGGAGTGATCCTGTCAGGTGAGTTTATAGAGTCCCCTGACCTGGGAGATTATATGGAGTGACCCTGTCAGGTGAGTTTATAGAAAGTCCCCTGGCCTGGGAGATCATGTGGAGTGACCCTGTCAGGTGAGTTCAAGTCCCCTGACCTGGGAGATTATATGGAGTGACTCAGTCAGGTAAATAGAGTCCCCTGACCTGGTAGACCATATGGAGTGACTTAGTCAGGTGAGTTCAAGTCTCCTAGTCTGGGGGTCATATTGATTAACCAAGTCAGGTGAGTTGAAGTCCACTGACGTGGTAGATCATGTGGAGTGACCTTGGCTTGTCAGGTGAGTTGGTGTAGATTGTGTGACCTCCAGTGGAAAAGTTGTTAGGTGGTTGGATCAAGTCAAAGAAAACTGACATCTACACTGTACATGTATAGAGTTTCAATGTGCATTTTGTTGCAGTGAAATATAATGATATTCCTCTTTATTTCTTGAAATAAAAATATTTACTGTCTTGATCATTTGATTCCGTTTCTGTGTAGAAATAAATTTATATTTCATGTTAATGTACATGTACATTGTAGCATGGATTTGATGACTCCAGATAACATCAAGGATTTAAATGAGCACAATGGATTTATTTACAACACAAGGCGAGGAACAGCTTATTTCTTCAGCTGTGAGGCCTTAATGTCTTTTCTGGATAAAAATGGCTTGTCTCATGTGATAAGAGCTCATGAAGTGCAGGAAAATGGCTTTCAGGTATGTAAAATGTATCTAACAGATGTGGGTGCAGTGTTGTCCCTTGAGAATCGTTTATATAGTTTAAGAGTACAGCTACATTGCATTGTCCTTATCTTTTGTGCTGGACCTAGTGTTCAATAAGAATATTTTTTTCTAATTTTGAAAAAAGGTCCAGCAGCAGGGTAGACTGATGACTGTGTTCTCCTCTTCTCATTATTGTGGTGGATCTAATGAGGCGGCCTGTGTGCTGGCAGACAATTATAAGCTAAGGATGATCAGGATAGACACCACATGACAATCTCCCAGAATTCCCTGTGACTTACAATCCCAGCATTCATTGTGCATCAAGTCCCTGATCTCAGATTAGCAGGCAGCTGTAGAAACATTTGAAGAGAGACGAAAAGAGGCAGGAACATAGCCGACTCAACATGGCCGACTGAACATGGCAGTGTGTTTTTTATTTACCCTTGTGATAACTGGGCTTCACATTCCTCTGTGTCATTTCACTGTAAACTGGTATTACATGTCTGTATATGTTTTGAAGTGATTGTACAATTTGATTGTACTTTGATTCTTTATTAAATAAATGTGTAATCAGACTGTTAAGTTTTAATGCTTGTAAAAATTATTTTTATTTAATTGATCAATGTATTTAAATCTATTTTATGAACATTTTTATATGTTAAAAGGTACAGACAGAGTTGTACATAATACAGATTGTTAAATAATTAAATATTTTGTGATGGAAAGATTTTCAAGTGATGACCAAATGGAGAAAACTAGTCCTACTTGAAAAATGAATTATATTTTATTTTAATTGGAAACAGAACACAGTGGTACTGGTTCAGGTACACAAATATTGATCAATATGATGACTGCGTTTACCAACAAATTGATGAGATTAAGAAATGGAATAATTTTCATTTTGTTCAACCTGCTGTATTGTGGATTCAATTTTGAAGTTCTGAAAAGCATGCCCTATAGTAGTGTTGCTTTTTCGTGTAAGACAATTTTTTGTTTATTTCTTTTTCATTTATAAATCATTACAAATAGAAAAGATTTAATTTGGTAAATACAGTGTATGTTCAAAACACTTTTTTTCATCTTTGAAAGAGAAGACCTATCAACACTGCAACACTACACTACAACTAAATTGCATATTTGTCTACACTAACTATTAAAACCATTACAATTCAACTACAGTTAATTCTCGATAAACTGCCACCTTTTGTAATTTAGAAATCATGGCGGTATAACGAATTTGGCGATGAATTGAACTTCCCATCTTTTAGAAAATAAGAAGTAGAGTTATCGTTCCTAGAAATACCATTTAGCGTTTCTATTCTTATTATACATGTACATGTATATAAAAACATATTTCTGATTGAAAATACTTCAAGTAATTTTTTTAATGTACAATTTCACTAAAACAAAATGTGCAGTTATGAAATAAAGACAAATATTTGTATATGAATGTAAATCTGCATGTCCGATACTGAAAAAAAAACATACTGGGCCGATCGTCGTTATATATTGCCGATAATAAGTAAAATGGATCCTTAAATATGTTCATTGTTTATGGTATCATTGTTGATGGAACGTTCACAATTTATAACGTATAATTATTTTTTCCAGCAAACTTTGCACTGTTTAAAGCAGAGATCATCAAAATAGTATCGTTATCGGCGTACTTTAACAACGACCGCTTTCGTGGCGAAGCCGTGACTAAATGGTTATATTAAACAGAAAACAAAATTATTATAACAGTTCATGTTAAAATTATTGTTTATTTATTTGTTGTTTAATTACTTAATTGCATGTACCTTGTCTGCGTTTGCATGCTTTACAACAGGGATAGCGTCAACCAATTAGCCGCGCTTCACTGACCACATGCACCTGTGGCGGTATATCGAGATAAATGACACTTAAAAATGGACGTTTGTTGTGAAAACAGGGTGGCGGATGGCGGTATGCGAATTTGGCGTTATAAAGAGAATTTAAATTTATACAGCAGGAAAAACGTTCTTGGGAAATCATGGCGGTATTGCGAAAATGGCAATGAATCGAATGGCGATAATTCGAGAATTGACTGTACATTTCTACAACATAACATCTTCACTGCACTATTAAAACTACAACACAGCTACATTTACATTTTACTACAACTGCATTAGAGAAAAACTACATTCCACTATAACTGCACTACAGTACAACTACATTACAACTTCATAACAACTAAATAACATCACAACTACATTACACTTCACGACATATACTACAAGTACATTACACTACAACTTCTGTATAAATACAAGTACTTTACATTACAACAGTACTGCACTACACTACAACTTCACAGCACTACAACTACATTTCAACTACAACATCATTACACTGTAACTACTTTGCACTACAACTTTTTTTTCACTAGAACTCCTTTAACAAAGAGGATTGTTTTGAATTTAATTTTTATGTTTATATATTGTCTAAACACTCCTTTTCCTGTTCTTTATTTTAAATTATTTGTCAATTAGTCAGTTACTCATATTTTGACAAATAAGCCTTGATTTATTACTGTACGTGTAAAATAACTGTCCAATCCATATATTTTTCTTTCCTTGGTCCAAGCTTGTTGAAGTTTCCTTAATAAAAGAGTTCCCAGGGGTAAAAAGTGACCTAATTTCTAGGTCAGAGATCAAGGTCAAAACTGATCTTTTTATGAATCCCTCATCTTCTTGTGATTATTTTAAGCTTTTATTCTCAGACTGGTGGCCATTACTTCATTAAATTGTTGTTAAATATTTTTTCTCTACATAAAGAAAATATGAGTAGTAATTTTTTAGTTTTATTACAAAATGAAAAGGAAAAAAAACATTCCTCTCAAATCTTATTCCATTTACATTGGCTTAAAAAAGAGCTGGACAATGTGTCATTGATATCTAGTTTGTATGTCATGTATAAATTTATAAGAAGGTATTGTATCAGTTAATACGTATATCTTATGAGTGTTTTATGCTATTTTTTTTATAACTAAACTTTCAGTTTCATCACAAATGAAATTAGAAATAAAATTTAATTGGTAATGGTCCGACAAAATGCTTCTTATTTGTATGTTCAATTATTTTTACATTGCATAATGTTATTGGATAATACTTGTCTGAATTCATTATAAAAATTTGTCATTTTCTTATGTAGTTGTGTTTTGTATGGCTGCTAATCAGTGAGAAGATTGGTTTTAAGTTATTTAATTTACTAAACCAACTATTCAACAACCTGGGATTACAGCTCAATTTATTTAAACTAAACTACTCTTGTGAAATCATTACTTACTTACTTACTTAGGCCTCTTCATGCCAGGTGGCACATAAGGCAGCCACACAGTTCCTTCACCCAGTCCTATCCTTTGCTTTTCTTTCTACTTCTTTCCACGTAAGCCCACAGACACACACACAGAGAAACGTAAAATCATTACCTTGTCAGTAACTTATTAGATGTGTGGGCAGACATTTCTCCAGTGGAGTGTTTTAAGCTTAGTCCATTAGTTTACAATGTCATGCTGTAGGTAAGTCTCATTTGACTACACTGTATATGCTGAATACAATGTACTGTACCTTAGTCTGACTGAAGTCTATGACATGGATTAATGATGTCTTCATCTTGTGGAAGTCCAACACTGACCAGTTGTAGAAAATTTATCTGTATTGATTGAAATTGATTGAGAGTTTCTATAATTTAACTGCTGGAAGAAGAGTCCAAGTCCTGCTTGATCCGGGACAAATTTGTCTCCCAGATATCCAGTTAGTAAATAAATATCTTACACATCTTGAATTCTTTGTGAAATAATCAAATGTATGAGACATAAGACGATTAAGATCTTCAAGAACTTTTGGTCACTGACTTTATATTTAGCTACGGAGTTGGAAATGGTGAGCTGTTGTATGAGTTAAAGTCCTTGTGCACCAGCTTTATGATTTGGCATGAAGATCCATGTGCGAGAGCTTCATGACTTACACTACCATGTTGCAGTTCATAATAAGATTTTATAATTTTAAACATCTTTCAGCATCTTTAAGGATTTTGATGCAAGTTGGTCAAAACTTTGGACACCATAATAAAAGAATTTCCTCTTTCTTTTTCTCTTAAAACAGGCCTGCGGGAAGTTTTGTCACATTTATTATTTTCAATCTGTGACAAAATATCATTTTTATTCAAAATATGTATAAACAACAGCTTTTCAAAGGTGAAAATATATTAAAATAGTGCAGCATTTTTCACAATTATCCAAGGAAGATAATTCAATTTTAAAGTGAATGTCTGTGATTTTAATCCAAGATTTCTCATATTTATAGTTACACTGTACTTTAAAGTCAATATATTATCTCAATAAGACCAGCAGGAAACCCAGATATTCAAAAGGAAAACGTACCGTAGCTGGGGCATTATTTTCTCCTAGCGGATTCTTGAAATGGCTTGTGTGATGTAAAGAGATTTTTAACATTACTGATACACAAATCTATGATATTGCTCACTACATGTCTTATGATGTCTTTGCACCAAAGTTTCAGTGAATTTTTCACTCTTCTTATCAATGTTTTAATATGAAAGAATTTCAAAGTAGACAAGTTTAACGAGTAATTACTTAGGCAAGAGCAAGCACACTTTCACAAAACATACTCCTAAACATTAAGTCATGAAAGTACATCTACAACCCTTTTGAAGTTTTTTTGAGCCTTATATTTTACAAACCACAAGGGCATACACATTCTTACAATTAAGAAACATTAGTTCAAAGCTTGGCATTTGGACATATAACCTGTGAAAAATCCACATCAATCACTGAAAATAAATGTAACTCTGTTTCCATGAGCCAACCATTTCAATTATTACATGGAAATAAAAAGTAAAATAACAAAAGTAGAAAACATTGTTTATTTGTTCTTCCATCATACTAATAAAAATTTTCTTTCAACGGCAAAGTACATCCATACATGTTGCTTAATATACTGTAGGACATGATAATTAACACGAGATGAATCTTACATTTCATGTAATTTGGCTAACCTTTAATTTCATTGTGCACTTGTTAATACACAGGTTACTCCAGGAATGCAGTAAAATTACCATGCAGTTAATACAATAAATACTGAGAAGAAAATTATTTACAAAGAAAATAAAATATTGATTTATATTTAGGATAAAAGTTACAAACGTGTACAGATTTATCTACATGTACTGAGTACAACATCAACTTCACAAGATCTCAGTTCATAAAGACACAGCAGAAAGTGAGGACCTGTGAGAAAGCAGGAGAGCCCAAGCCTTCACTATAATAAAATATACTGAATTCAACCATCTGCTTTCTCATACCAGGTCCACATTTCTGACGGACTATTAATAATGTCAGATTCTATTGAGGGTTTGCTCCTAGCTCTACATATTACAAAACTTTACACTACACAAAGCTACAGTTATGCGAAATTTTAACCCTCAATTGTACAACACGTGTATAATGTATAAACAAATGATTAATCCCCTATGTCCGGACTGCCAGGACCGAGCTTAAATCACAATGTATTCACCAAGAATGACAACTCTGTGTCGGTTTCACTGAACCGTTCCATGTAAATAAGCCAAGTTATGTTGCTGTCAGATGAGTACGGTGAAATTCTATGAATCTGTGATATGGTGTATACATTTCTGTGTGTTGTCAGAGCTACACTAAAAACTTGATGCTGAAGGTCTCTTATATTTTTCCTTTGCCTTTGGCCTGACCCCTGGGAGGGGTGACTGGTCGGCCTGCGTTTAGTCCGCCATATGGAAATTTCTTTTTGTCTGCAGGTTTAAGTATCTACAAAGATTTCAACAACATTGAAGCTTATTTTATAATAGCAAATATTATGATATAGAAAAAGGAACTTAATACTATTTTGATATATTCCATATTGATATTTTTCATTTTCAAATGTACAATGCCTCATCACTGTTATGAACTGAGTTAAACATGGATCAATTACCTGGAAAGAGCACATGAGTGTCTCATCAACACTCATCATAGCACCTGCATTGTCAAATTCACCACAGTAGTTTGGTGCAGAGAAAAGTGTGACAAGCTGTCGTTTTGCAAAGAATTCATATCCATCCTCTACCACCTATTAAAGGAAAAGACGTTAATAACATGAAACATCCCCAAGGAAATATTTTTCATATTTCACAATTCTTATATTAATACAAACAACATAACAGAATTATAATCCTCATCAAAGTTTTTATAGGAACATTGTAAATCTAGTTCTAAAAACACATCTATAGTATATACATCAGGCAATATGAAATAAAACTGAAAACAAAAACATAATGAACTTACCTGATGAGCTCTACAAATAAGGTCAAGATCATGTTTGTGTAAAAATTTGGCAACAACTTCCGCCCCGAATGTGAAAGACACTCCTCTATCGTTCTCTCCCCATCCCATGGTCTCTTTATCTGGATCAGACCAGAGCAAATCACACAGGAGACCTTGATCAGGAACGTCCGTAGGTCGCATGATTCGTCTGATCTGTTCCATCGACTGTAGGTCTGGACTTAAACCTGTTCGTGAATGTACAATTAATTTCCATTAAATTGGCTATCCTAAGGTCAGAAAAAAAACTGCAACATACACTCGAAAGATTTGCTTTCTGAAGAGAATTATTGAAAGAATTGTTAGGCTATCTAAATTTAATTCCCTGGTTCTCAGGCCAATTTTCTCCAATACAGATGCGGGAGGGCGGCATTTTATTTATCATTTTATTGGTTATAAAGTAGATGAGGGTGGTTATTTTTTTTAATTTTAATTTTCCAATTTTCTTTAACATAAAGATAATTTTTTTAATCACAGATATACTTTCCATTTCTGGTCAAAATTTCTGCTTTATCCATTGCTTAACAGCGTGTAAACATCGTAGGTAATGTCCTCGAATGTATTTTCAAACGAAGTAGCCAAAATCTCATTGCAAATGGCTACCGGAAGTGATATTTGAATACTAAACTACGAAACAAACAGTGATTGGGAAGGCCGAAATGGTCAATGGGACTATGGCGCAACTGTCAACATTTTTGATGGGCCATTTCAAAAATGAATGGGCAATCAATATAATCTGAAGGGCCATTTTAAGAAATAACAAAGTGACAAACAAATATGAAATACAAAAGAAAACACGTTTTTAATTAACCGAATCCGATTTTTATCACATGAAATGCAGTAAATTTAAAGGAACTTTCTTAGAATATAAGTGACCCGTATTTTGTGTTAAAATTACGACAGTTTCTGAAAGGGAAGAGCCCTACCATACAAAGGAATGAAGTATTGTACCTCATGTAAGTGCCTCGTTTAACCGGAAGTACTTTTAAACAGGTTCAACCAATGAAATTTGTTGTTTTAAATTGACTGCATTTAAAACGAAAGTAAAACAAGAAAGAAAGTCGTACACTAAATATTTTCAAATAACATCGCTAAAAATTGAATGCGCACCTCGGCGCCATGATTGGTTGATTTAATGCGCCATTTTTCACTTCAATGCAAATATGGCGCGTGGCGCAAGCCCTTCCCAATCACTGAACAAATGAGGTCGGAATTTTTTTTTCCCCGAGTGGTGTCCGCAATACTAACTTTTTATTTTATCAAAAATACAATAAAATCGGCAATGCGGCTACCTCAAAACGGATGCACGTGGGCCTGAGAACCAGGATTTCAATTTTATATGGCCTTAAAAGTTTAATCTTTAAAATACCTGCATACATATACTCCTGACCTTATTAAAATGTTTGAATATGCATCAGAAATGGAAAATTAGTTGAATTTAAGTTAAACCTACTTTTCCAAAGTTTACAACCTCTTATTACTAACCTCCATGACAACAGAATATTTTTTCGTCAATGATGGCTGCGATGGGTAAACAATTGAAGCAATCTGTGAATGTCTTCCACAACTTGATGTTGTATCGTCTTTTACCTAAAATCAGAAATAACGGATGGTGATTTACAAAGGACATTTCACTTACTTAGTCATTCAGTGATCTTATACATGTTATAGTCCAGTGAATATGGAAAAAGTGTACAATTTAAATACAACAAAACTGAAAAAGCACAGTAAGGTCAGTAACTTAAATGTTGTGAACCAGTTAAAATTTTGTTGCCTTTGAAACTGGCCCCATGAATTGAAATCATTCCACAATATACTCATTAAAACTTCAAATAAATTCACATGGAAAACTTACATTCATCATAAAACCCATAGATTCTGTTGATGCTTGCACATTCATGATTGCCCCTGAGAAGGAAGAAGTTTTCTGGGTATTTGATTTTGTAGGCCAAGAGTAGGCATATTGTCTCCAAGGATTGTTTTCCTCTGTCCACATAGTCCCCTAGGAACAGGTAGTTACTTTCTGGGGGGAATCCTCCATACTCAAACAGACGTAGCAGGTCATAATACTGACCATGGATATCTCCTGTTAAGAACAAACAGAATTGTACTATACAAATGCTTTTTCGCAATAATAAAATAGTTTTCAATCGGACAGGCTTAAGGGCCCTGCCTGTTGTACTTTATTCTACATATTTATGTTTTTAAAATACACTTTAGAATTGGATTCTTTAACCCAATCTCTTGCATAGTAAAAACACTTGGTGCATAACTTCCTATTAAAACAGAAAAGGAACCTTAAAATCAGTCAGCATCAAAATTTTAATTCTCACAATAACGCATTAACTTCTTGATGAAAAGCACTCACCACAAATCTTCAGTGGTGCTTCCAACTCCAGCAATATAGGCTGGCTTAGAAATATTTCCCGTGACTTCAGGCAGAGACCACGGATTTCTGACTCTGTCAGCTGAACATTCTTTCCTGGCCTTGATCCCCTTACTAAACAGATAAAATAGCTTCATATTAGTGAATAAAATCACATTCAAAAGGGTGTGTAACTGTATCCACCAATCACCTATAGGTCTAATATATATATAATTTAATTTTGGTTATAAAGCATCATTTGATCATGTGTTGATTGGATTAAAAAAAACCTGTGTTGCCTATGCCACAATGAATTACGTCAAAAACGTACCAATTCGCTTGACATTACATTTCAAATTTGCTGAATATAAAAAGACGTATTTGAAAGATAATTTGACTTTATTTCAAGTTACATGAAATAAAATATTAAATTACAAGAAATGAGTTCGATAGCTACACAAGTTATACGTCTATAACCTAGGTTGGGGCAGTTTACGCAATTTTTGGAAGCAGTTTATTAGGGATGGGTATTGCCAAAAATTTCGTATCGCGATATATCACAATTTTTTCCCACAATATCAAGATAATATCATGATATTTTTAAAAGCAGTTTTTACAATGATTTTATATGAAAAGTCATTATTTTTCTAAAAAATATGCTAGAAAAACAAAATTTTACTTTCTTGAAATTTTTATGTATATAAAATCAGTTATGTTTGGACTGTAAGATGCCGTTCTTTTCACTTTTTACAACATTTTTTATACTTTCTGTAATTATACTTTGAAAGATTGAACAAATAAATGAATATTTTCTGGACTTTATCAAATGTACCTAAAGACCGGTATTTAGGTCTCCGTATCACGATACGTATCACGCAACAAAAATCGCGATATACTGGTATACCGATAAAATCACACATCCCTACAGTTTATAATGTGTAAGCTGTCCAAACCAAGGATATAAACTTACAGTATAACTTGTGTAGCTATTAAATTCATTCCTTAACATTAATATACAAATCTTTTCAACCGTAACTGGTAGAAACAAAAATATACTAGACACTGAATGTTCACCAAGGCTTTTGATTTTAAGATAACGTGCACAACAATTTCTTTCAGATTGGTAAAAAATTGTGTACATTTAGATTATGCATGTATCTTTATTGATAACAATCCTGTGTCTGCTAATGACCGTTTACTTGCATTTGTCATCCTCAAAGGGTAGGATTATTTAATCAATATATGAGTAACCAATATTATAAAATCCATATGTATAAGTTCCTTTCATAAATGACTACATATCCCATTTTTGTACAGTCAGAAACTATACCCTTGACCCCAAGTTCTATTATCTTTGATCTCAAAACGGTTCCATGTTCGTTCGCCCTAAAAATTGTTCGCCCGATATCCCGTTCGCCCGATTTTTCGTTCGCCCAGAGTCCGCTCGCCCGATTTCTCGTTCGCACAGGGTCCGTTCGCCCAGATTTTATATAGATCCGCTGCTCAGTTCTATAAGGGATCTATTAACGTCTCAGTCCCTTAATTGTTGTCAAAACATAGCCCAATTCGTAAAAACAACACGGGTGTATCCCCCCAATTAACATTGATATTAGTCATCTAATTAACTATAGTGCAAACACTAAATCATTAAAAATTCATTAGAATCAAATCAAAAATTAATTAAGACTAAATAAACATTGTTCCTGGTTTGAGAAAAAATAACCCAAGTTCGTAATGGAAATAAAAAAATATATTTAATCTTTATTTCAAATAATTTAATATATATAAGTAGATATAATTATAATATATAAGTATTGGGCGAAACTTTTATAGGGCGAACAAGATTTTGGGCGAACGGACCCTGCGCGAACGGACTCCCGCGAACAGGTAGATCGGGCGAACGAACCTGTTACCTCTCAAAACAGAGCTGTCATCGTAAAGCAAAAATGCGCAATTTCACAATGAATGAAGATAACGCGAGTTGTAAGACTTATACATGACATATGAATTTTAATATGTTCTTCAACTTCCCACCTGAATTGCAAAAAGCGTTCGTTATAAACTTTTCAGCCGAAAGACTTTCAGTGGATTGTTTGACATATCTAACAACAAAACTTACCTTCCAATAACCTAGCTATAATACTGTCTATATTAAGTTTATCTGTGTCAGCCATAACAAGAATGCCTGAACTGCAATCTCAATATCTTAATCGTCTAAAATGAGCTCAAATAAACCAGATGATGGTGGATTTATTCCGGTTCCCCCCACTAATCAAAACAAGAAAGAAAATGGCGGACGTAACGAAGGATGTTTACGAGATAAGTCGATCATGTTCTATTCGCGCCAGATATATTTTTTTCCAATGAAAATGAAAAGATTTAATTATCTGTTATATTACCAGCCAGATTGATTATATGATATATCTATGTTGTTATTCATCTTTGGAAGATCATGAAATGTATTTCTTGAACTTTCTTTTTTTCATGAAATGGAATAAGCAAAAAAAAGGGGAGGGGGTATAA
The DNA here is from genome assembly GCF_032062105.1 of Saccostrea cuccullata. Lineage (NCBI taxonomy): Eukaryota > Metazoa > Mollusca > Bivalvia > Ostreida > Ostreidae > Saccostrea > Saccostrea cuccullata. Next base: position 135,216 of record NW_026927209.1, on the reverse strand, counting down.
ATGCGATTTTTTAATCATCGACGTACTAAACAATCTCTCAGACAATACCACTCGCCCACCATGCCCACTGGTTTAAGTATTCTTAGTAGTGTGTGCAGATAGTTAAAAGATAAAAATAGAAGAACATGAAGAAAATCTGTCAAAAATTTCGATAGGACGAAAAGGAAAAATATATGGTAATAAAAAATAAAAGTTTGGTTTAAATGACCATCTAAAAAGCTTTTAAACAAATTACCAAGTATCCAATGTACAAAAATAGATAAGAGAAGGTGCAGTATGTGATATGATCAGGAAAAGCGAAAGTGTCCGAATACTTTTTGCACGTCTTACATGTCTCCCGCCGTTTCGAAGGCGGAAGATTACATAGCAACATAGGGACATCACAAAATATAGTGCATTAATGTTTACTTCCACTTCAATGTGTTTGAACAATTTATGATAAAATTAATAAACGCTTAATTGTATGTTTATTATGTTAGTATGCATACACATTAAGTTTAATCCAAGTAACAGCGCAAAATTTCTACATTATGATAACAGAGTGAACGGTCTTCCGCAACTAAAGCATCATGGGAAAATAACAAATGGCTGCCGAGGGCACCTAGCATGGGACCATAAATGTGATGGAGGTCAATAAACCCTTCATGGGTTCATGCGATTTATCGCAGTCCTCCTAGGTTCATTATATACATACATTTCGAAGGTTTTGGTAAATTTTCAATACCTTAACAGCATGGGTATCAAACGGAAAGGTAAGCACTCAGTATCGCAGCTCACGTCCCGTCTTGTAAACAAATGTAAACAGTTGACGATACGAAATTGCAACCCTCGATATATTTTTTAATACAATGCGCTGTTAAAATTACAATGTTTAAAATTGTAAAATTCATTATTGATGCGATTTTTAAATTATTCACTCGAATTTATTTCGAGGTTAGTGTACGTCATATCAAAATTGTTAAAAATAAAGTGTTAAAGAATATTCCATTTTGGAATAACAATGGTAGAGAACGTTCTAAAAAATCTCTTAATTTTAAGATTTCCAAAAAGCTGCTGCATTCATCAACGAGTTCCTGTTGAAACTCAACGAAGATGCAGAGGGATCTGAGTTACGGGACACCCTGAACCTGGCCCTTCTACACATGCAGAAGTACTACCGCATGCTACAAACCAGGTCTCATGAAAAGAATGCAGAAAAGACATTATCACTCTCAGCTAGGGGCTTTAGTCCAATGACCCCTTTTGTTGATGCCCCTGACAAATTTCAGTGGAAATGGGTGAACTTGGACAACCTGAAAAATTTACAAGGAATAATGACAGATGAAAGCATGAACATAACTGCACTGCCTCCAATAATGCAAGCAGTGAAACAGAAAGATTCAGACCTACTAATGGAGCTTGTTCAAGGAGGTATATAAATCACTTATTAAGTTAAGCATTGCTATAGCATGTAAGAGACTGAGTTAGACGGAGTTCTTTTTATGATAAATTTAATGCTTTAATAGGATATGGACAAAGTATATGAATTCTTTTGTGAAGTTTATAATGTATATTTCTCAGATCCTCATTGCATCGATGAACAGGATGGAATAGGAAGGACAGCTTTGTCTTATGCTGTACATTTTCATCAGAATGAAATGCTGAACTATCTCTTGGAAAATCAGGCAGATGTCAATATTACAGGCCATGGTATATAATATACTGAATGAATGATAATTGAAGTTTTTAGATAATCATTATCTACAAAGAACATGGCTAATTGGCCATTTGCAGGATATTGCCCTTATAAATGTACAAATAGTATCTTTTTGGCTCTCCGCCAAAAAAGTACGGAAGTGAACCAAATGAAAGTTTTATTTATAACTTTTATGGAATGAAACCCATAATGTTTTTCTAGATCAATTACTGGAAAATCTAGTAAGATATAAAGATCATTCTTGACCAGAAATGACAGAAGATATTTTATTGAAAGGAACCAATTTCATTTATGTACAGTATGAATAATATATTTAATATTATTTATTCTTGTATCCCTGTTTATAAGTAGATTATTTATATTATTTAGACATGATGATGGTACATGTGTATAACTTTTTTTTACAGATGGCTCCACTGCACTTCACCAGGCCTGTCATGATGCTAACCATGTGGCCCTCAGTTTATTATTACAGTACGGTGGAGATTTTACAATACAAGATAGTCATGGGAGAGCACCCATACACTGGGCAGTCACAACCAAATCCACAGAGTGTTTAAAGGTAGGAAGTAGATCAGGCAAAACAGATTTCAATATACATGTATACTAAAACATTGTTAAATACATACTAACATTCATCTCTAGATGTATGAGAAGGCTAATTATCACTTATCATGACTGATGGAAAATAGAGTTAAGTGTGTGATAGTAAACAATTTAATAAGGAGGTAATGGATCAGATGTCAGGAAAGTCAGCTGCTTTCATTATTTATCATTGAGGTGTTGAGTACAAAATAAGCACAATTTTTCTGTTTTATAACAGTACTTAATACAGCACAATGCTGACGTGAACATCAGGGACAAAGATGGAATAACACCGTGTATGTGGGCGTGTCGGCTAGATCACATCAAACATTTTGAACTGTTGAGTAGCTCTGACAACTTCACGGTGGATGAGGCTGACGGTATCGAGCGAGATCTGAACGGGAGGACCTGGATGCATTGGTCGGTCAGGAGAACCGAACCCCTGGAGTGCCTACAGGTAAACCAAAAACTTCAAAACATTTGTATGTCATTCGTCTAAACAAAGCCTTTTCTTGGGTCTAGTATGAATGCAGGATCCATGATTTCATGCAATCTGATATTGTTTTCTCAGATGAAGTTTTTTTTTAAAATTCTTGACAGTGGTAAATCACATGCTTGTATTTCAAACTAGTTTTCAGCTTTTCAGTAGGCTTTCTAATTATTCATTGCTGAACTTATTTTGATTGCAGACTCTATTGACCTCTGAAACAGCGAAAATAAAAGATGAGAATGGTAAAACAGTTCTGTTGCTGGCTGCAGAGACAGGTATCTTATCACACTCTACTTCAAATTGTTTCAGCAATTAATCTGCCAAATTTACATGTTAGTGTATTTACATATATGTGTTTGTATTAAATTTTATTTGACAAATAAATATTGACTATGAAATATTGCATCACTGAATCTAACGGCATCGCTAAATGAATTATTTTTCTTTGTAATTTGTTTTATTTATTATTTTTTGTTTCTATTCTTTGCTGTAAACTCTATTTCTACATTTATTTAGGTTCCTTACTGGCCTGTAAGATAATTTTAGAGATAGATTGTTTCTTGCTGTAAACTCTTTCTCTACATTTACTTAGGTTCCTTACTGGCCTGTAAGATAATTTTAGAGATAGCGGGACGACAAAGAGTAGTGGACCGTGACAACAACGATCGGTCAGCCTTACACCTGGCTTCTATAAATGGACATGGGGATGTCATTAACCACTTGTTAGACTATGGAGGTAGATTGCAAAGTTTGACACAAAATTAGATTTTTTTTTTTTTTCAGCCAGAAAAATATTTTAAAGCATAACTAATGTAATTATTATTGTGGAAAGTATGAAAAAGGAATTGAATTTAAAGAAAACCCTTAAAGGTGTAAAAAAAAAAAAAGAATGATAATATGACATACACTTGACTGTTTCTACAGCCGATCTGAACTTGCTGGACAAGTTTAATGCCACAGCTTGGGACTATGCCAGGAACAAGCAGCTCCATTACTGTCAGCTGATCATCATGTCACATCAGCGTCAACGCCTCCAGAGCAACCCTAGCACACCCATACCAAACCGTATGGGGCTGTCCATGACCAGTTTTAATGGGTTGGGAAGTGGAGATCTGGATTACGAATATATGATGGTCAGTATAGTTCTAGTCATATTAGCTCATCTGTGCCAAAGGTTCAATCAAATCAGCTTTCCTAATTGAAATTTTGTCCAGTGTCTGTCGTCGTTGTAAAGTTTTCCTATTTTTATCCTCTTCTCCAGAACCACTAGGCTGATTTTGTCCGAAATTGGCAAAGTATCTATGGGTAAAAGGGATTCAAATTTGTTCACTGTCTTCCAGGGAGAAATAATTAAAAAATAGTGAAAAAAATGGGTGGGGTCATTTAAAAACCTTCTAAGGTACCAATGGGCCATAAAATTGAAACATAAACAAGAAAGCTTCTTGTGTTGTGTAGATTTAAATTTGTTCAAATCAAAATACTCGGAAGGAGGAGGGGCCATTATGGGTGAACAAAAAAATACAAGGAAATATATTTGGAGAAAATCTTTCGAAGAAAAAAAAACTTGATATATTTATGTAGAAGCATCCCCGGGTAATGATAATACAATCTGTTAAAATCATGACTTTCTGGGATAGGGTGGGGTCACAATATGTGATATAAGTTCTATATAGTGATACATTGGGGAAAAAAATCTGCTGATGAAGAGCAAAAGGATCATAATTTCTGACGTGAGCATTGTGATCCATGGGCCTCTAGTGTTTGTATTGTTACAATACTTAAAAATTGCTTGCTATTATAGATCATGTAATGTTTTTCTACAGAATTCCCGTCAGAGCACAGATTATAGGACCCCAATTACTCCTCCTCATCCCCCCAAGAGGCCCCGGACCATGTCCACCCCCAGGACCCCCCTCAGGCGCTCCCAGAGTCTCGGCCTGTCAGAACCCAAACAGTCCTCTAACTACCCAGAGGACAACCGCCAGTCAACGAGCGCTGGGGGAGAGTTCCACAACCGACGAAAAGAGAGAATTGAGGTAAGGGGATTATTGCTTCAGTAGAAAATCAAGAGATTTATGGTAGTTGAGAGGACTTCATCTTGTTCAACAGTGACTGTTTCAGGGTACTTGGGGTACACATCTTTGTTATTTTTATTTTGTATATTTGGGCTTAAAGGAAACCTCAAGCAATTCATTCTTCTTTAATATCAATATCCAGTAAGTTGTGATTTGTTTCCTTTCTTTAGGGATTTATGACAGACATGTTAATTTTTTGGCATTACTAAATACAGGTTCAGCTTAATCACCAGAGAAGGGGTTTGATGAATGGAGACGGCCACTCGGTCAATTATGTCCAGCGGGAAGATATCCCCATGATGTCAGATGACGAAGCTGTACAAGGTCAGGTTGTCTTTTGTGAATTTATTTAGCATTGATTGAATTTCGTTTTAAAATCTTGATGTGCAGTTTATACAGTTTTGTAAGTTGAATTTTACATATGATGTAAAGACCGAGGTAATGACATAGTTCTGTGTAGTATGGACTGAGGTAATGACGTAGTTCTGTGTTGTATTTCCAGATGAGGAGGACGTTGATGGCGTCAGTGTCGGGGGGATGGACGTGTCAGACATCGAGGACGAGGACCACGACCACGACAGCATGTCTATGGCCTCCCGACAGACCGGGGGTCACGCTAGTCAGAGGAGCTATAACAGCCAGGGATCATTACAGCCCCGCCCACCCCCCAGATACCCCCACCAACCCAGCCCACCTAAACAACACTACTCCCAGCCACAGGTATACACTACACAGGCATTTAAAATTTATCTTTATATAAGGGGAGGTAACTCCTCCTGTTTGATACAATACATTACAATCAAAAGTAAAAGTATTTCAGTAATTATTTTCCATTTAAGATATCAATTTTTATATTAATTCAGTGATTTGGCCAAGGTAAAAAGAATTTCAAAGCTAGTTAAGAAAATTTCTAACACCTGAATACCAGTAAGGGAAAAATTAATTTGAATCAGGATTTTGAATTTCTGAATATGAGCTTAGAGTGAATGTAGTTCAATATTGAAATAATTTTTCAGGGACCACCTTTCAACAAACCAAGAGAGGAAAATCAAGATGGCTTCCCAATGCAGAGAGTAATGCAACCCAAGCCTCCCCCCAAATTTAACCAGGCAGTGATTGCTCCACACTTTGATCAGTCTGTAAATCTTCAGGAGACTTTCCCTCCAGCTCGCCCCAGACCTGCCCCTCGCCAGGCCCAGATTTACAGACAGCAGCCCCCCAGACCCCCTCCCCCCAGAAGAACTCCCTCACCGGTGAGGCCTAACTCTGGTAACAAAGACCAGGAGAGGGGGAGGTTTAGTCCCGAGAGTCCTGAGCAGAACTTTACAAAGAAGCCCTCGCCTCCTAGTGAGCAGAATAGACCAGACTCAGGAAGCAAACCTCCAGGTATGTCATCTAGATATAAGTTAGATAGGTAAATGATTGTGTGAAGAATTACAAATCTTGCTGTAAAATTTTACTTAGTATTCAGTTATGTTGAGTAGGGTATTTTATTACATATATATATGTCTATGCTAGTGAAAGCATGGCAAGCAAGAACAAGTCGGAATTTGTCAAAAATTGAATTGTCACACTTAAAGAAGAAAAGTTGCTTGTATTTGCTATGTCTTGTTATTTTACAACTTATTTTTACAATAATATTTAAGGTGTGGTGGAAGGCCGTAAAATCCCTCCTCCAATGCTTACCCCACTGGAGAATGCTCCTGTGCCTCCAACCTTTAACTTGTTTGAAAAAAAGGAACAGAAAAAGAAAAAGAAGAGACGAGAAAGGGAAAGAGAAAAAGAAAAGGAAAAAGAAAGAGAGAGAGAAAGTGACATTAAATCTCCACCTATGGACATAGAGCCACCGCGGGGATATGCTGCCCCCCTGCATCCTCCCCCCTCAGCCAGTATACGCTCACAGCGAGCACAGTCAGGAATCCCAGCACCAAGATACTCAAAACAGCAACCTCAGAGGCACGAGTCAAGGTAAGTACACTCAAAACAGCAACCTCTGAGGCATGAGTCAAGGTAAGTACACTCAAAACAGCAACATTAGAGGCACGAGTCAAGGTAAGTACACTCAAAACAGCAACATTAGAGGCACGAGTCAAGGTAAGTACACTCAAAACAGCAACCTCAGAGGCACAAGTCAAGGTAAGTACACTCAAAACAGCAACATCAGAGGCATGAGTCAAGGTTAGGAATCAGTAATATATGGGTCAATATAAAAAAAAAAGCAGCTAAATGGTTCATATGAAAATTGGAGATACAATTAAATATTTCTGTTTCTTTTTTGTATCTAAATTGATAAAGCTGCACACTATTTTGGGACAACATTTAGCAAACATTATTTTTTTCAGAAATTTCTCGGTTATCAAATTGTGTTTTTCTGTCATTGGTGTTACCTTATAAAATTTTGTTGTGTAGAATCAATTAAAAAACTTATGAATGCAAGCCTTGATAAACATGTACTAGGATTATTCAAGTTTACTGATAAGTCCAAAAGTATCATTGTCCAGTGATGAAAATCAAGTTTTCATTCATATTTGGACATTGACATGAGACAAAAATTAAAAGACACACGCTAAACTATGCTGTAAATGTGGTGCCATGTGTGTACAGTTCAAAATAACACAATTTATGACTTTTTTCAAGAAGTGAAATTAGGTAATATAAAGTTATTTCTTACATTTAAACTTATTAAAAGTAAAAAATAACAAGTTTTAGGTTGGTTACTCCACTGACTCAACTGTAACACCAATGATCGAAATTAGTGATACTAATGACTTAGCACTTACGAATTAGCATTTAAACATACTATAACATGAAAATTCATGTGAAAGACAGAATACACTGCATGGCTAACATACAAAAATAAAAAAGTTTCTGGGATTTCATAAAAATGATCTTATAACAAAAAGAAATCTGGTAACACCAGTGACAGAATAGTTAACTTTTATGGTAACACCAATGACTGGTGAAGTAACACCGGTGACAAGAGATATGCAGTGTTGTTAATCATTGGTTTGAAAAAAAGTAATGTTTGTAAGGTAAAAGGGTCTCAATTGTGAAGGATATGATGTTTTAAATCCCACATTCTTTATTAGAGAACTAGTAGATAAAATGTATTAATCAAAATCTCTTGTCACCGGTGTTACTTCACCAGTCATTGGTGTTACCATAGAAGTTAACTATTCGTAGAGAGATTTATACAAACTAAGTTAAACTTGACTAATTTTACTTTACTTAGGTGATAAACTCTGACATTCATGCATGGCCAGTGAATTTTTCAGAAGGGAAAATATATTTTTTGAGCATAAAAAATGTTTTGTCATTGGTGTTACATTTATATGATCTGAAGTTGTCATTGGCATTACCAGATATTTAAAACTTCCTTAACTTTTATACCATAAATTAGGTTTGCAAAGTAGAATACAAATAAATAATTTTTCAATATAAGATCCAAAAGTACTTGTTTTGTCAATGGTGTAACCATTCCTGTCATTGGTGTTAAACTTTAGAAAGTAATGCCAATGACCATAACACCAATGACGTATTAGTCATAAAATGATCTAATATTTCTAATTTACCCTGGATAAAGTAAAAGTTTTGTCAACATTGCTTTTAGTTTCCCTAAAGAATATCTTTCGTAAAAGAGTTTAATGAATATCTAAAATCGTTTTGAAATAACGATGGAAACACCACTGACAAAAAAAGTTTGTATTAGTGTACTTTTTTACTTCTGAAGTCCATTAATATGTTCTGATCATGAATATCAAGGAGCAGTTTCTGTTGTTTTTGATGAGAAGTGATGTAATATGACTTGGGACTGTTTATATTTTCTTATCAGGAATGATAACTCCTTTGTAGCAAAAACAAAAATAGTAACACCAATGACACAACTTTCTTATACAGTCATATTAAATGCTGTATCAGTTAAGTGGAAGGTGGGGCTCATATTTTTTATTCAAAGATATATTCTATTTAACGTTTATTTTATGTATACACGATTTTTCAGACAAAATTTCATATAATTTTTGGTGTAGTTATCCTTATTTGAAGAGAAAAATTCCATTGACAGCATGAATTTGGCTGATTGGTGTGATAAAATCATCCATTGACTTTAATGAAATTAATTATGTGAAAATTTCTATTAGTAAATAGAAAGTACAGATGTCATAGATTGTAAAGCAACAATCCAAAATTGGGAGAAAATAAGAAATAGGATTTTACAAAGAAGTGACACATTTAGCTGCCTATACTCAAAACAGTAACATGGACAGTTAAATTGAAGAGAAGTATTCAACTTTTTTATTTTAGGTATGAAGAGAATGGAGACACCTTTATAATGGACACGCTACAGGATGTCATAATGAAGAGAATGGAGACACCATATTACAGGATGTCATCAATGAGGAGGATGATACAGCGGGGCCCCTTATACCCCCACCCCAGGGGTTCCGAAGTCCTGGTCATGCCCAGGGAAGGGCCCTCTCACAGTCCGTTCCTCAGGTAGGTACACTATTATCACTGTGTGACAATACGTCTTTGTTGAACTTACCTTTGGAGTTATAAATTACTTGTACTGAATTGTTGTAAAATTATCATCAAAATAACTGTTACTAGTGTTGACCCTTGTAGTTAAACAAATCTCTGTGTGTTCTTAGAGCTCTACTAGAGTAGACTGTAGCACTCAATAAGGTGTTGTTTGCTCATGTTTGCTTTAAACAGAATAACAGCTTATCACATTTACTGGAAATAAGTAACATTCAAGCTGCCTTAATGGACATAGAAAAAAGTCTTTTTAGTATTTTTAATATGATATAACTGTACACAGTGACCTACATTGATGTGTTACACTTTGTTTATAAGGATGAAAACATTGCTGAGAAGGCAGTCGAGTAAGTGACCTTGACCTTTGTAATCAAGAGCATGTTAGTGTTGTTGCATGTTATGTGGGAGGGGTCACGTGATGTGATTACAATTAACACTTGTCTGTATCAGTGCTTTATATTACTCAAGTTCAATATCATAGCTGTATACTAAGTCATTAATGCTTTAATAATATATTTAGACTATATCTTATCTTTATTTTAGAATTTAACATACCTGTATATGTCTATTGAAAAAATCTTTCCTCAAGTATATCATAGAAAAAATATACATTTCAAATATTTGCTTTCTGCTTGATAAGTATACAATGTAATTAGCAAAGGTCAAGGGCATAAAAAAGCAACAACAAAAAATCTGATGCAGCAAGGTGAAAAAAAAACCCAAAGGAATGTTGTTAAATTGATTTATCAGCTATTTTCTCAATTCCTCCCACTTGTCTAAAAAAATCATATTAAACAAATTTCTTTTGACTTTGTAATTATTCATAGTTTTTAAATTATTTGGCTTATTAAAAGATTTATAGACTCTTATGAGAGGAATTTGAGAGGAACTTAACAATAGCTTGGAATTTGAGATCTTTAAGATGTGTTCAGTCTAGTGATAAAGAGCACTGATTCCCAACTTTTTTTTGAACAAAATTGACCTTGGTATACAATTAAGTGGTTTAGGCCATGGTTTGATGAAGCTGCTGAGTATTGAATGATATTTATTTTTGGATACTTTGGATATTTTCCAGGACAGCAGAACAGCCAGAATGACCCCGACAAGTGCTAAGCCTCCCATTCCCTCGGGGCGGAGCAGTGGCCGCAGTAGTACATACGGGAAAAGTCCGTCTCCCCACTCCCGTAGATCCCGCCCCCCTACCGGTCGCTCGTGACTGCCCCCTCACCGGCCGCTTGTGACTGACGTGCCTCTCCTATTAGCAGTCATTTTCTAATATTTCCGAAGCATAAGCTAGAGTAGCCAGAAGTCATTACAGCTTCCTGTATACTGTAATCTGTGATATAACCAATGTTCTCAGTTATTTATTGCCAGTCAGAGAATTAGAGAACTTATTTATTGATGAATGATAGATAGAATGGTAGAAACTGTGCAAGAGAGAAGTATTATTTTTACACGATGTCATTTTTTTTGTTTTGATCTTGTGTTATTGAAAATATCTTAATAGGTATTGAATACCTCCTCAAATGATTTTTTTTTTAATACATGTACACCACACATATGGGAAAAGGGAACCTTTGAAATTCTTAGGTTGTAGGCAAAAATATTAAAGACTGTATATACATACTCTGCACTCAACCCCAACAAATAATTCAAATCCACCTTATATTTTGATTACTGTAGAAGTACTTTTTTCCCGCATGGTATTAATTTACGCTATGTAGGGGGTCTCAAATTTTCTGCGGAAATATGTCCCATGGAACTTCATGCTAATATAAGGAGAGTCTTAAGATATCCGTATAATTTTCTATCAGTGGATTGAACAGAAATAGAGATTCCATGGAATTATGACCCCATGAAAAAAAGTATGTCTACAGTATTCAGAAAATGTTAAAATGTTGATGTTTTTTATTTACTGTTAGAAAAATGTGTTATAAATAAGCTATTTTAAGTAAACACATGCATACTATATATCATCAATAATTTATTGTTAATTTGAACTGAACACATTTATAAAAATATATTTATATAATATGCAGTATGTATAGAAATATATTGTATTTTTATCATGATATCCGAGACATTCCGTCCTTTTACCTTTATTTATTTATTTACATGAATTCTAGTTAAGTGTACAATATATGTTTATCTTATTTGGTTGTGTTAAAAATATATGTAGAAACCGTCCATTTATAATTGTATTGATTTTGAGTAAATTTTTTTTTATTTACAAAGTTGATTGTTGCACATGTTAATGAGTCACTTATTTAGATCACTACAATTTGCAATTTTAAGTGAAGAGTTTTCTAAGTTCAGTGTATACTTTGAAGTTTATGGATTTTATAATTCAGTGAACTAGCAGAAATGTAGAAATTTAATAATGTAAGTGCTAATAATGGATTCTTTTAGATATAATTGATCACATAATTATAGACCTTGTTTTCATTAGACAGATAAATTTGTAATGTAATGTATAATCATAAGTAAACAATCTTCATTATTTGAAATTCCAGTTTAAATAATTAAAATTCAAATGACATTTCTGTTTGTATGTCAAGGTCATTACAACTAGACTTGAAATTTCATATTTATTTGATATGCTGTGATATTTTTCTTTCATGTATATTGAAAGTTCAGGTATACCTTTAATCATTAGAATAATACTTTTTCATCAAGCAACGTAAAGGTTACTTTCTGGGTGCTTAGCGACTGTTTCTTACAAGTATATGATGAACCTTTAAACTTCTTCATAGAAATAATAAATTTTTAAATAGTTTTCCATGATGGATTTTCTGGAACATTCCATGGAAGTCGGCTGAATTTGTATAATTTTATTTTAGCTGTAACTGATTTAATTGACCTACTTTCCTCGCAGCTTTCCAGAAATCTTTGTACTTGTTCTGAAATGAAAATTTACTTTAGGAACTTTATCTATTTGTTAAGGTAAAAGGGGAATTCAACCAGTACATCATTCATAATGATTATACTTTTTATCCTCTATTATTTTTTTTCATCAAAAGTTGCACTTATTCTATTTAGTGTCAATCGTTTCAGTGTCTTAGATAGAAAAATGTGTTTTCTTATGATATTTTTATTATTCATTAAAAATTGATTGATTATAATAATTATATTTCTATTAGATAGCAGTTATTGTATAAAAAATATGACTACCAGTGTCGCCCTTTGTATACACTGACTGGTAATAGTTTCTTTGTGGGGGTTCTTTCTGTATAACAAGTAGAATTCAATGCAGTAGTACTCAAAAGAGAAACAAAAGATCAAAGAAAGTCTAATAGGATGTGGGGGTAAATGTTGTTAAATGTTTAACAACAATAATTTCCTGCACAAAGCTGAAAATTGAAGAAAAAAAATTGATACATGTATCATGCACTGATATTTCAGGGATTTTTTTTTTAGCTCTCAGTCTATTTTTTTTTATAATGTAGTTGGCACATTTTTGACCTTTGTGATTTTATCAGCAAGGATCCCATAATGTAATAGTCTTATACCTCTGATATTAATTTGAAAGAAATCCGCCTTGTATCCCTTATATTTGCATCCTCTTTCAATTTGATGTACTAGATAACAGATATATTTTCTAATGATAGATAACTCTTTTTTAGAGAAATAAAAGAGTCTATAAATGCACCAGTAACATTGTTATCTTTTGTTTCAGTCAAACATTATTTAAATTCAAAGGCTACCCAAAATCCAAAGAAAAATGGTTTTCATCATAGCTTCTTGTCATTCATTGTAATTGGATTTCAGTTATTGATAGTAAAAGTAGACTACTAAGAAATTATATATATATTGGCATTTAATTTCAATATATGAAATATTATATTTGGGAAGAGTGCCAAAATAAGGGTGGCCTAAGGAAAACTTCCTGATAAATGAATAAAGCCTGCTCAAGCTGCTAAATATAATTTCTATAGCATTCTAAATTTGATTATTATATGATGGAATAATTTCCCCATCTCTGATTGGCTGAGATCCAACAGTGTTAGAAAAATACTACCTTAAATTGACCTGCACGTGACGTTCGAGGTCAATACAAGGAATTATTGCAGGTCAGTGTCATGAATCATGTGACCTTCCAGGTTAATACAAGTAATTATTGCAGGTCAATACAAGGAACTATTTCTGTTCCATATTTCCTGTAACAATGCGTTTTGGTGAAATTTCTCGTTAAAACTTTCATTTTAAGCAAGCCTTGTAGGAGTTTGCTATCATTTAATCATATAATAAAACAGTTATTGCTGTTTTTGGAGGTCAAAACGATGATTTAGCCACCTTCGAAATACAATATTCCCTTCGGGCTCGGTAAATATTGTACTCCTCAGGTGGCTAAATCATCGTATTGACCTCAAAAACAGCAATAATTGTATAGTATGATATGCTCTAATTTTAATGGTTGTTTTTTTATTTTTATTATTTCCTTGGCGAAGAGAAATGAATGTTTTCAAGATGAAAAAAGAAAATACTAGTAACAGTATTGGAAGAATTGAACACATTTCTAGAAACATGAACCAATATGCATGTACTAACTTTCTGTACTAAGTTTTCTGGGAGTTTCTAAGTTTAAAAACATGATATTGTCAGATGATCTTCATCAAAAATCAGCATACTTTACCAGGAGTTTTGAAATACCGGTATATCAAATTTAAAAAAAAAAATCAGTGTTTTAAGAGAACTCAATTATCCTCGCCATTCAGTTCAAAGGAGTTGAGCATCGATACCAGGAATCACAGAATGGCACAAAGGTCCTTGGGATATTGTGATGGAATGCTGATGGACACTAATTGTGCTCTTGTGTTAGGTGACCTGGCTTGGAGACCATAAACTTAGTGCAGACTTAAGTCAAAATTTCGATTTTGAATAATTTGTTATTCATACATTATCAAAAATATGCAGGTATGTATAATATTTCAACATGTGGTAAAAATACTGTTTTATTATCAAAATTATTTCAAAAATTATATCGATTTGAAATTTTGACACAAGTCTGTTCTGAATTTATGGTCTTGGAGCCTGTTTTTCTAATCCCATGAAGCAGAATTTATTAAAAAATTCTTCAAGAGAAGGGAAAAAAACTTGCTGTCGCGTTCAACTTGCTTCTAACAAGAAAAAAATGGAGCAGAGCAAACATGGACCATTTTTTGGATTTACCTGATGACAAATATTTCAATATATATAAACTACTCAAAGATAGCACAGTTGTACTGAAATAAAAGCAGCAGCTAAGACTAGAAATATGTATATACAGGAGGTTTTGTTCTGCATATAATAATATTGCTAAATAATTAATGAAACCTGATAATTTTTTATCAACTTAAATTTATAAAAAGGATAAAACGATAAAGAAGTCAGCAGCGCACTTTTACAATACTCCTGGCCTTTACTTTTTGATGGAATATAATGGAGATAACGAACAATATTCAAGCTCACATGTCCATAAAACAATACAAAATAGGAGCAGAGCAAACACAGACTTCCAAAACACCAGAGGTGGGATCAGGTGCCATGGAGGAGTGAGCATTCCCTGCCAACCTGTCACACCTGCCGTGTGCTCCTAGTCATGATCGGGAAACAGAAAAATCCGTCGACAGTTCAGTGTGTATTCAATATCCTAACAGTTAGTATGAAAAACGTCAGTCAACATTTGACTTGATAATTAATTGAATTTGCTGACAAGCAAAATTAAAATCAGTCATAGAACTTTCGAAATGATGACTTTAAACGAAACTGCTAATATTCTTGTTTCATAAACGTGCTTGTCAACAATTTACCTCGAGAAAGTGTTCATATGTAGAGCATATGCTCTCGCGTATCGAATGAACTGGGGGATATAAAAACCGTATGGATGTGATGAAGGTTTATTGATGATAAGTAAGGGAAGTTGACGATTGAAAAGTTAAAGTCATCACATTTAATGGCACGCCAAATTCACAAAAATGAGCTAAACCTAGTTTCACAATTGATAAACTAGGTTTATCAACCTAAACTATAGTTAACAAACCGTAAACTATAGTTAACGATTCGTTAAGTATAGTTTTCATTTGTAAAACTATATTCAACGGTTGTTAACTATAGTTTACGAATGCTAATCTAAGTTTATCTGTTTGTAATAAAATGTTACCAATAGATTTTGTTGATAAACATAGATTCACGTCTGTAAACTATAATTTACGATCGTTAACTATAGTTCAGAAATGTAAACCATAGTTTACAAATCGTGAAACTGTATTTATCAGATAATCTATGTTTTGCGATCGCAAATGATTATTTTTGGTGTTAAGTATAGTTAAGTACAGATGTAAAATATATATGGCACGCCAAATCCACGAAAATGAGCAAAACATAGTTTTACAGTCGATAAACTAGGTTTATCGGTTGTAAACTATAGTTTACGGACTGTAAACTATAGTTAACAACGTTAATCTATATTTTACATCTGTAAACCATAGTTAACACGATAATCTATGTTTCACAACCGTAAACTATACTTGACATCGAAAACAATCATTTGTATGGCACGCCAAATCCACAAAAATGAGCAAAACATAGTTTCACAGTCGATAAACTAGGTTTATCGGTTGTAAACTATAGTATACGGACTGTAAACTATCGTTAACAACGTTAATCTATATTTTACATCTGTAAACCATAGTTAACGCGATAATCTATGTTTCACAACCGTAAACTATACTTAACATCGAAAACAATCGTTTGCGATTGCAAAACATAGATTATCTGATAAATACAGTTTCATGATTTGTAAACTATAGTTTACAAACCGTTAACTATAGTTAACGATCTGATAAATATAGTTTCACGATTTGTGAAACTATGATTAACAACTCTTAACTATAGTTTACGATTGTAAACTATAGTTTACAAATGTGAATCTATGTTTATCAACAAAATCTATTGTTAACGCTTTATTCAGACAGATAAACTTAGATTAGCATTCGTAAACTATAGTTAACGATCGTTAAATATAGTTTTACAGATGAAAACAATACTTAACGAATTGTTAACTATACTTAACGAATCGTTAACTATAGTTTACGGTTTGTAAACTATAGTTTACAGTCGATAAACCTAGTTTATCAATTGTGAAACTAGGTTTATCTAATTTTTGTGAATTTGGCGTGCCATGAATATAGATTAACGTTGTTAACTATAGTTTACAGTCCGTAAACTATAGTTTACAACCGATAAACCTAGTTTATCGACTGTGAAACTATGTTTTGCGAATTTTTGTGAATTTGGCGTGCCATACATTATCAACGTGTTTGGTTGTTAGATTACCACTATCGTCTTTTTCAAGTAGAATATCCAAATATGAAACTTTTAAAAATATTTTAAAGCATAACTAATGTAATTATTATTGTGTAAAAGTATGAAAAAGGAATTGAGTTTAAAGAAAACCCTTAAAGGTGTAAAAAAAAAAAAAAAAAAAAAAGAATTGATAATATTTTGGACAGATTCTTCTTCAGATGAATACAGAATAGGTCTGCTAATATCGGAGTGCAATAGGTACCATATTGAAATTCCAATAAAATTTTGGAAGACCTGATCTCCAAAAACCAAATACTAGTAGATACTCAATAATCCTTTTAAATCAACTTCAGAGTACTTGTGTTTACAATCGGAATGTTTGTCAACAAAATAGATGACCACTGAAAAGGTAAGTTTTACAAGTTCCATTTTTATTGAAAAAGCAATTGTCTGTGAGAGATTTCATCTGTTTCTTTTTCCTAGTCGTGACAGGAGGTGGATGATGGATGTGGTCTGTCGTTGGGAATGCTTGCTCTTTAATGGCATCCGATCCCACTTCTGTTATTTTGATAGAGTCCGTGTTGCTATATTACAGATTTAATCAAATTTTACAGATTTTAATAAAATGTTTGCTTAATATCTGTTGCCGTTTCACAATATCTAGATGCTTTATATCATGGTTATGCTTTACACTGAAAGAAAAACCTAGTGAATTTAACTAGTGTGTTTCGTAAAGCAAATTGGTCGTGATTAGTAATCTTTCAGTTTACTGGTTAAGATAGTGAGTTGTGGAGCGGGGTCGTATAGATACTTAGATACCTAGTGAAAGTTACTCATCAATTCTAAATTTACTAGTCTTATCTAGTAAATATACCAATATCTGGTAAAACTACTATTAAGGTAGTGATTGTATGGACAGTGAATCTACTAGTTTTCTTCGTGACATTATCTAGTTATTTTTTTACAGTGCAAACAAAATTTCTGAAACGAGGCAAGCTCTTTACAAATAAGTTTATGTAACAAGGATATCGACAGACTTGTTCTAAAGAAAAAGTTTCGCGGGTTACGTGAATCTTAACTTTGTTGGCAAATACAATCTTCCAACAGGTGGACTAATTAGGTGAAATGTTGACTGGCGTCTGTCATATAAGGCCAGATAAAATTAATCTTTAGATTCTCATCCCCGCCCGCCCCTCTCAAAATGTCCCGCCCCGGAGTTTTTTATTTTGATTTTTGGGTGTTATTAAAGGCATTTTCATGTATTTTTATTCAGTAAGAATTTGGGTGAAGTTTAAGAGTTATCTCCCGTCTGTATTAAAAGTCGCGTGTCGCTATTTATAGCAAAAGAGCCATGTGAAGAATGGAGAAAAATCGGCAATAAAATCAGTTTAATATGTAAGGAAAAGATTATTTGTCAGTATAGAGAAGGCAGAGAAGAAATGATAGCATAAACACATCTAGATACCATCACTGGCATTCATGAGCAAGTTTTTAAAGATTTTGGAAAATGACACCTGGTCAAGTTTAAACGATCTCCAACTGTGTGTGATTTTGATTTGAAAAAAAAATAAAACATCGTAGGCAGGCTTTAGAGAATGTTTAGTGCTAAGAAAATGTTAAATATCAAACCTGTTGAGACGTCATGCATACAAAATTAACTGATATCAGAACCCCACCTCATTTTGTTTTGTGTGTGCCGTACGTATATGTGTACTTGATAATTTGTTAATTAACAATAAATATCTAATAATTTAAGCAAGAATTTTCTTTAAAATATTTAAAATATGAAAAAAATAAAATCTATTCATATTGGCATTAACATAATGAAAAAATGTGTACGAAGAGTCCATGTTTTGTTAATACTTACAATTTAACAATTATAAAAAAATAAAAAATAAAATCCGCCCACCCGCCCTAATTTTTTTGCAAATTAGGATGAGAATCTAAAGATTAATTTTACCTGGCCTAAATTGTTTGGCCATTATTTTTCACATTAATTTTCTATGGCCTTTTCCACTTCCTAATTATCCAAAAAGGTACAAGTAGATCTTTTTTTGTTTCACCCTACTCTAATGGTCGTAATTGGAATAATTTTGAAACTGCACAATTTCAGGATGTTTGCATAAAATTAACATGAGAGTCAAAAGCTGCAGTTCTATGGTAATTTCATAATAATGCATATTCAAATTATTCAAGTCATGGCCATAAGCATGATAAGAATAGGATGGAAGTTTTTGTGTTTATTCAAGTGTGGTTAAGTTATAAACCATTTGGGGCTAAAGAGGAGCCTCACTGACGGTTGAAAATATTGATAGGAATAAATTTTTTATTGTTTTTGCTCCTTTTAATATTGAAGAACAAAAGGCGAGCATCGTGGCCCATTAGCTTCTTGATTATTGAGATCAGCTCTCCACAAAAGCATCCTTCGATAATCTTTATTAATGATTTAATGCGAAAATTAAACCCTATTGATGTTAGCATTCAACCTGTATAGGATCAAAGATACTAAAGGTTTTGTCATATTCTTACCCAACAGGATCAAAGCAATATTTCAAGATGTAGTTGATGTATTTCATAAATATTAATTTCCAGAGCATTCTATTTAGAACTTACGTGTTGAATGTAATAATACTCTTTCTCATAATTTTTTAAAGACCAAAGGTGCATGATAAATCATGTATTAGCAACTGACTTGCGTTTTGCTACTACGCAATTGAATTTAGACTGTCAGCTACAGACGGAGACCACAAGATGGAGACAGTGAAAATAAATGTGGGGGGCTCGGTGTTTGAAACTTTTGCTGTATCTCTCTCTAGATACCCGGAGACATTACTGGGAAGACTTTCACAAAAATCGAAGTTCTACGACAGCACAAGAGAATGCTATTTCTTCGACAGAAATCCTGATACATTCCTGTCGGTTTTGGATCTGTATCGTACGGGCATTTTACACTTTCCTTCGGTCTACTGCAGCACTGTAATCAAACAAGAACTGGATTTCTGGGAACTCTCTCCCAAAATGTTATCAGATTGTTGTCTACAGAAATATATCCAATCCGAGGCCGATATCCAGACGACACAGATGTTGAAGAAGACGTTTGAGGAATATGTACTGGACTATACTGAAGAAGAATGTCGTACAAGTCAAGTGAAGAGGATTCTCCGGAAGATATGGCTGACATTGGAGGAACCTTCATCATCCAGATTAGCTAAGGTGCGCTCTCTCTCTCTCTCTCTCTCTCTCTCTCTCTCTCAGCAATTATACTATTCATGAACACGGTTTTTAATCTATTACACCACTATTGAATCGTTCATTAAATATGTACATGTCTTAAAATTCTTGATATATTTTCTGTCTACTGTAGGTGAAAAAAAAAATCGCTAGGGTGTTTGTAATTTATTTATACGTGAGACAAAACTTTCCAATTTTATTCTTGTAAACTTAATAAATATATAGCTTAATGGAATAGACTGATTAGAAAGTAAAACACAGAAGGCTTAGGGCGGATGTGGATGTCACCTAGCAGCGCATAAGGGCTGTTTGCTCCTTCTTGGCACCATATACCACGTCTGGTTTTCTAAGGATCACTATATTGCCCTGTTCACTCTTTTTGTAATCATTTGAATTTAGGAGTTTGATCACATATCGTTTTTTCTCACATTTTTTCATTCTAAAACAAAAAAAAATTGAAATCAACATTTTAAATACAATGGACATGTAGGTTTTATAATAGAGAACAATATTTAATGGATTCACTATATGAATAATATTTCATTGATAAATATATTTACTTTATGTTTCCAGGCTTTTAACTACGTTTTCCTGGTCCTTGTTCTTGTTTCCACGGTAACGTTTGTGTTAGGTTCACACCCGTCATTCAGGGAACAGAAGCTTACATATGATAGACTCCTTTACCTGACTACAAACGGAAGCATTCGCTTTTTCAAAGAACTCAACTTGAAGAACCCCAAAGAAGTTATGCTTGGAACATCACTTCCTAACGAAGCATTGAGACATTGCGAAATGCTTACGTCCATTTTCTTCACCTTTGAACTAATCTTTCATTTTGTATCTTGTCCAAGAAGAATCAAGTTTTTTCGATCACCGTTAAACGTCATTGATCTTCTCTTGGTGGTTGCCATGTGGTTGACGTCTGCTCTCGAACAAGATCTGGGATATCTGGTGAGGCATTATGAAGCATTGCAATTCTATTTAGTGATCAGGTCTTTAATCATTTTGCGGCTATTTCGGGTGTTTAGATTGATGAAGCTGTTCTCCAGTTTACGAATAATGATGATGTCGATTCGAGCGAGCATTAGAGACCTTCTTCTTCTCTCCTTGACGTTCCTTGTCACTTCATTATTCTTTGCAAGTTTCATCTACTATGCTGAATTTCGTGTGGCAGACACCTTTGAGGATATTTTCATAGGAATATGGTGGTCTGTGATCACAATGACCACCGTGGGATATGGAGACATAGTTCCAAAGTCTACGTTTGGTTACGTTGTTGGAGGAGTTTGTGCATTCTCTGGAATGCTGATTTTGGCCATGCCTGTAGCTATCCTAGCAACAAACTTCAGCGACCTCTACCATAAAAACAAACTGCTACAGATGAAGAAGTTACTTCTAAATCAAAAAGACAAAACTATTCACAAAGTATATTCGGGTGTACATCCAATTCAATACAATGAAAATCACTCAGTTATCAAAACATGTAACTGGTGATGAAGTTATGCAGTAATTTGTATATCTATAATTTGTATATTAAGCAATAAAAAAGACTAACGACAGAAACAATAAAAAAAGTCAAATTTTCTAGATGCCATGTCTCTGTCACGGGGCCAAAAAAACAATAAAGTCATAAAAACAAAGGAAAAAGAGACAGAAACAGAGAAAGCGCTGACTCATGACTAAACTATATTCTTTACAATGTTAACTGTTTAATTTGAAAGTTTATAACAAACTGTACAGAGAAATATTCATATATACCTATATTGAATTTAACATTATTTTAAAGAAGAGGTCATGAATATACAAATTGCCGTTTTCTGAAAGACTAGGCAATCTGGATACAATTTTGTTGTCTGATATGGAAAAAATCCTCCCATTTTCATGACTGCTTTTCTTAATTTTTCATTGGAAATGACAGTTTAAAATATGATTTTTCATCTTGTTACCTTCAAATTATGCCCGAAGCACTTTATTTGACCAAGCCAAAGTAATAAAGTATCATTAAATGAAATTATTTCTTAAATTTGATATATGTAGGAACCTTTTATTTACTAGATCTTGACCTTAATGGTAGTCTAAAAACCAAGCTTTATATGACAAACGAGTCGAGATGACTTTAACTTTTCAATCGTCAACTTCCCTTACTTATGCAGCAATATACCTTCATCATCTGCATACGGGTTTTATATCTCTCAATTGTTTTTTATACGCTAGAGCATGTTCTATGTATTTAGAAGTTGATGAAACAAGAATAATTCAGCAGCCTAGTTTAAAGTCGTAAGTTCTATGGTCGATACAACGACCTTGTCAGTAAATACAGTCTACAATTTATCATGTTGACTGACTTTTTTCATACTGATTGACATTATTTACACACTGAGTTATCCAGGGATTTTCCCGCTATTTCCCGATTATGACAAGGATCGAGCACAAGACGGTTTTGACCACTCAGCAGGGGATGCTCATTCCTCCATGGCACCTGATCCCACATCTGATGTTTTGGAGGTTCATATATGCCCCGCTCCTATTTTGTATTGTTTCATCGCCTTTAGAGCTGGAGTACTGTTCGTTATCTGCATATATTTAATCAGGTGCAAAAGTGCACTGCTGACTTGTCAAGTGTTTTTTTTTTTTTTATTATTATTTATTTTTTGGGGGTGCGTTTTAGAAAATC
This sequence comes from Saccostrea cuccullata, assembly GCF_032062105.1. NCBI lineage: Eukaryota > Metazoa > Mollusca > Bivalvia > Ostreida > Ostreidae > Saccostrea > Saccostrea cuccullata. The sequence continues at coordinate 112,645 of NW_026927209.1, read as the reverse complement.
TTTTAAAAAAATAAATCAATAAAATCAAGATCACATTACCAGAAAATGTTAACACCTGTATGTCTTCAACCTTCCTCAAATAATTATTTTTAAAACATGATGTGACGTCTATGCCCTTTTTTTGTTCTTGCAGTATTTTAAAAATTTATGTTTGAATGCATGCGTCTTAACATCTAGGTAAAAGAAATTACCAGATCTGATAATATTATATCGGACGGCAATGATAACAAAATCGGACAATAGTTAAGAAACAAAAAGAAGAGTGAAATAAAGGTTAAATATGTTCAAAACCAAAAAAAAATGTTAGGAAAAAAAATCAGGAAAAGCAATCGCAATGAAATCAAGTTGCTACAAAATAGCAACTCTATGAACAAATCGAGTTTAAACCTTCCTCAAAATTAATACTTTCCACCTTTTAAAAGTGTTTTTGATACAGCTCTTTCAATAAGCGAATTTAATCCATTTCTGAGAAATAATCGGCAAATCTATTGATTTTATAAAGATTGTTTCCAGATGGCTGCACTTTTAAAACCTGAGAATTTCCATTGTATAAACTTAAACTCCAGGATGAGAATCCCGATTTTTACTTTCCATGGTGATGGTAATAATATCACCAAAAATGAAATCTGTAACAATTTCAATTTATGCACAAAATAAATAAAAATGTTCCAATTTAAAAGGGAAATCATTCACCACAGGACCCCTGTCCTGCTTATCTAAACGACTGTCACTGAATGAATGAAATGAAACAAGAGTTCACTCACTGTTTTTACTGTCTCATTCTTTTGTCTACTTATTCAATTGATGCCTAAACTCCCAATGTGTTATTATCCGACTCCTCCAGGTAACTTTTGGACATTTAAATGGCAATGTTTTAAGTAAGATATATGCCTCATACCGTTCTATATGTAGCAGTAACGGGCCTCAAACAGTCTGATAATTTTACATATAGAACAGTATTTGGCATGTATCCATTACTGACAAAATGTATCATTTTTATGATTTTTACAAATTTAAGTCGATAAAAAATCGTCAGGTTTTATTAATTATTTAGCAAGATTATTATTTGCAGGACAAAACCTCCTATATATTTCTCAATAGTCCTACCTCAATGAACTATATATCATCATTTTACCATGAGGACATTTTTTCAAGAATTAAATAGAACCCGTGTTCATGAAACTGAAATCCAAATAAAGAGTGAAAAAGAGGATTAGGCATATCACCAGAACCTCTTTTCGTTAGCTTGCCAAAAGTGTATTCTCAAAAGCAAAAAAACAAATATGAAACAGATTTGCCAGTCGGACTGTACATTTTGTCTTTTATCATGACTTAAGTAAGATATCGAATCAACGTGTTTAAAAAAAATAAATCTGTTGATAAAATTCCGTTGATATGTTTTCAAGTTGATGGTTAAGAGAGAAACTATTTTCTTTTGTGTGGGATTTAAAAAAAAAATCAACTCTTCCTCGGTTGCTTTATCTTGGATGATTTACATTAATGTTAATTTAGCTGTGTTTATGTTTCCCACTGTGATTCGATGCGCAAGAGCATGCTCTTTCTCCGGACAAGTTCTGAAAGAATACAAAACATTGAAAAACAAGATGTGTTTGTAAAACACTATGCGCCCGGCGGCAACAAATTAAAAAAAAAAACCCATATTTTTAGCATAAAGGTCACAGTGAAGGTCACAAGGTCATTAATCTTGATGTCATTTGAAAGATCTTGATTAGTAGAATATGCATACCAAATATGAAGTCTCTATCTTCCACGGTTCAAAAGTTATGGTGAAGGTTAAAAAAAAGAGCTTTTTTTAGCATATAAGACACAGTCAAGGTCACAAGGTCATTGGTCTTGGTGTCATTTGAAAGATCTTGATTAGTGAAGTATGCATACCAAATATGAAGTATTATTTCCACGGTTCAAAAGTTATGGCGAAGGTTAAAAAAAAGCTATTTTTAGCATATAAGACACAGTCAAGGTCACAAGGTCATTGACCTTGGTGTCATGTGAAAGGGCTTCATTAGTGGAGTAGGCATGCCAAATATTAAGTCTCTATCTTTTATGGTTCAAAAGTTATGGCAAAGGTTAAAGTTTGCAAAAAAAACCCTCTATTTTTAGCATATAGGTCACAGTCAAGGTCACAAGGTCATTGACCCTGGTGTCATTTGAAAGAGCTTTATTAGTGGAGTAGGCATACCAAATATGAAGTCTCTATCATTCATGGTTTAAAAGTTATGGCGAAGGTTAAAGTTTGCAGACAAACAGACAAACAGACAGACAGACAGAAAGACAGGACAAAAACAATATACGCCTCGGATCTTTCGATCCGGGCGCATAACAAGTAAATGAAACTAGAGGTACTGTGAGCAATGAGCTCACTATAATGAACCCCCCCCCCCCCCCGTCTCCCATAATGTCCATTGTTGCTATACATTTGTTTTACGGTAATATGTTTGATTAATACTCAAGGAGCATGTTATCCAGAAGCTTTCTATATATATGACGTATATAAACATATAATGGCAATGTCCATGTTTTGCTATGGGAAACCATAAAATACGTGTGGAATAAAAAAGTAAAATTCTGGTCACGATGGCAATATGTAATAAAGACTATGAAAGTTTCATTAAATTTCATCTGTATATAAGAGGAGTTGCGAAAAAGATTTTCAAAGCGTAACAGATTTTCATCATATTATCATTACGGACAGCCAGACACCTAATCCCGATTACCATATACCCCCACTTTTCAAGCGGGGGGTATAACAAGGCTATCAAGGCTATTGTTTAAAGTCAAAATTCGCAATTCTTTTATCATTGATACAATACCAAAGTATGCAAATTACATCTCATTTATTCGAATGTTGACCAAAGTCTTTCGTACAATTTGTTAAGCCTGATTACGTTCATACTGATTTTTTTTTTTGGATTTCACAATCAACCTGATCATATTGATTTTGCTTGCCTTTTGAGGCACCACTTTTTACACAAAGACAATAATTTGAACAAAAATAAAGTATCTACACTTGTCCAGAGGATGCGCCACATTGATATGATTCACCATGGATTTTCAAATACTCAGAAAATGATTTTACAATTTCTTGCATTTTAAATATTCCCTAATAGAGCCCCGCCCTAACACACAAATATTCCCTGGGAGACCATATATAATTCACAATAATTGGTAAAGAAGCTCTAAACACTAACAGAACCTGCTTGTTGGACCTGGAGAAAAGAATTTCATATAAAGGTGTGCATGTTGAGACTGTTTCATTCATTTATAAAATAGGGTACCTGCCTTATTTATGCAGGAATAATGTTCAAAGACATTGGACTACTTGTGAACAGATATCACTGTTGTTTACTTACCTTAGGAAAATTAATGAAAATACTGAGTTTAATTTTGGTTTTTGGTGCTTATATAACTATAAAAATAATTAAATTATTTAATACTCATTGACTAGAAAAGAATTTTTTCAAACCTACTTCTAAGGACAATCACTAAAGCATTTTCATTACCCTATATAAGCTCTCTAGTGAGCTTCCTTAATATGAACCATTTACAGTTGACACCTATGTTACTACCTCAGTTAAATGTCATACAAATTTCAAATTCTTGCCTTATTGTTCTTTCAAAATAAAACAAATTTAATAACCTATTATGACCATATCCTTTCCCATGTAGGTATGAATTTATTATAATGAACCAGTTTTTTTCTTATTTTCTTTTCTATTGTTTTATGGTTTTTTGATATTGAATACTGTTCGTTTTCTCCTTATGTTTCATTATTAAGTCTTAATGTAGGAGGGAAAACAAAAGTTGTGCAATTGAAAGTGTAGGTTTTCAAACCGTATTTTAACAAATGATTTATGTTTGAATGCATGCATCTTAACATCTAGGTAAAAGAAAATGTTTTATTCATGGAGCTAATTGCAGATGGATTTTGCTATACCTCACAAAGAAGGCAACCATACCATAGTGAACTGAGGGCATTTGCACGAACAAAAATGTTTATTATTTTTATGCATTGTAAAATTTAAAAATAAAGATAAAAGACCTTTTTATGGCGTTGTTTAATTTTTCAGGTTTACATTATTAAATAAGCGAAAAATAATTTTTTTCAATTTTGATTTTTCTACTACAAAACCTATCAATAATTTATGCATTTTTGTCAAAAACTGAATATTGAATCGTAAAGCGATATGTTCCTAAACCAGAATACATATAACAAAATGATCTTTTTGTTTCTAATTTTTAGTACGTGTATAATCATATCTGCATTGACATAGTTAGAACACCGCCATTTCTCTAAAAAACAAATACGTTCTATAGACAAATAGTATGTATAAATCGAGGATAAAACTAACAGTAATCAAGCACTTTGCTCTGCATCATGATTTGCATTTTTGAATGGACTTTGGACATGAATACTGATATGATCATCTCAATACTTCATGAATAAAAAAAAGAGACTGATACTAATAGAGTGCAATTGGTTCTCATGGAAATTCCGACAAATTTTTAGAAGAATTATTCTCCAAAATTGTAAATAAAAGATTAAAGCATATTTCCAATGTCAACTCAATGCAGTACTTTTGTGTGTCATCAGCGTGTCTAACGATGTCACTTTCCAAATGATCAATAATGAGGAAAGTAAGTTAATTAGTTCCGTTTCTTATTTTCAAAATTTTGAAAAGAGGCTGTTTATGTTATCAAAAAGCTTGGAATTTAATTTATTCTGAGGAATTTTAAATTTAAGTTTTATCGATTTTGCTTTGCAAAATTTTGTTATTTCAAATTCTCAAAAAGAATTATTTATAAGCTTCGATTGAATCAAAGTTACATTTTTGTCGTCCTGTACAATAATGATTTCTGTTTAAAACTGTTTATTTGATTGTGTATAAACAATAGTATATATATATATATATATATATATATATATATATATATATATATATATATATATATATATATATATATATATATAAATAGTCTTTTTTCTATGACAATTTATTTTAGTCAAAAATAATTTTTAGATCATAAAGTTACATAAAAATTCATCATAATAACACATTCTAACAGCAAAAGGAAGTTTTCAAAAATGCAACTCATATGATTTACAGCATTTCTTAACAAAAACTTCCTGTGATTCTGAATTTTACCTTTCATTTCGGTCAATATTTAATAGAATGGTAAAGATAAAGGCTTGGTAGAACATTTTCTGGAGTCCGCAACGTATCTTCCTTTGAAATAACGGTTTAGGATTCCAGGACAGGGTGTGGTATTCAAATCGATTGATTGTTGGAAATATTAAAAATATGATTTTGAAGACTTTCCTTTGAAGAAAGTAAAGAAGAGGTATTAATTGGAATACTATACGCAGAATTAAATCCCAGCTCCTTTAACATCGAATAAAAAACTTACAAAGACAATGTTATTGCCTGTTTTACTGGGATTAGTTGTTATACTTATACTCAGTACTTGTGTAATCAATATAATTTTTTTCACTACTGTATAAACGAAGATAGAAGAAGAGGTTTTTTTTTATTGTCATTGAATCGCTTCAGATGTGAGATTTCAATATTGATTGGATAGTCTCCGTGCTTTCTGACAATATGCCAGTCTTTCTTTTTCATGTTTGGACCTTTGCTTGATGTCATCTTTCACTGAATTCATAATATTCATGGAGAAATGAAGTTAGTTGAAAGATCAGCAGGAGTTCCAATATGGTTGGTCCATTTTTAATATATATACATCTACATTAAGTAGAGATATATAGGGAGTTAAGGTCATCATTATTAACTAGACTAATGACGGACAGTTTTGGGCAAAGAGAAAATATGAAGAATACGGTGAAAAATTATATTTCAGATGTTCATTATTTTACAGTGAATGCACATGTATATCTCATTGTGCGTGTTGAAATTATTAAGAATTTTAAAATTAAATTAAAATACTTAATTAAATTTTTTTTTATAAATCTTAATATATACTATGACTATCGCCTATGAATTATGAATAAATCTTGTTTAGCGTCCACTAAACAACGATGTGGTCAGGATGGAGATACTCAGACGATGAACCAATAATAGCCAAACCACTGCAAATGCTTCTTTCCGTAAGCTACTTCCTGTGATCTTCACAAAGAAAATACCAAGATAACAAACAATATTCAGGCTCAAAATACAAGTCCGGAGCAGAGCAAACATGGACCTCTGGACATCAGAGGTGGAATCAGGTGCCATGGAGGATAGAGCATCCCCTGTCGACCGGTCACCTCCATCACCAAGTGCTACCTGTCATGATCAGGAATTAATGGAAAAATTCATCGATAATTTAGTTGTTCATAATGGCATAACATTTGTATGAAATACGCCAGTCAGCTTTTGACTTCACGACAGATTGTATTTGCTGACAAGGTCATTGTATCTACCATAGAACTTACAAAATGATGATTTTAAACGAGACTGTTGATATTCTTGTTTCATCAACTTGTTTTACAATAATTTATCTCGTTTTAGAAATTGTTCATACGTAGAGCATGTTCTTTCGCATCTAATTAACTGAGAGATATAAACTCCATGTGCAGGGATTGAAGGTATATTGCTGCATAAGTAAGGGAAGTTGACGATAGAAAAGTTAAAGTCATTACGTTTATCATGGAGCTTGGTTGTTAGATTCCCATTAACGTCTTTTTCAAGTAAAATATCCAGATATGAAATATATGTGTCAGACTCTGTGTGGTATCATTTATTTTAAGCTCACAGGAATATATCGTATCGCTACAGGAATGGAAGCAATTGTTAACTGACAATACATCAATATATCTAAATGTCGCCTGAATATCTAAAGATTTTGGACAAAATTTGCGTCACATTAATACAAAATTGGGACACTTAATAACTGGTCGCAGTCGTTACCCATGGGAATTTCAATAGATTGTTGGAAGACATATTCTCCAAAAATGAAAGATTTCTTAAACGGGACAGATCATTGACAAATAAGTTGGTGATAAAGAAAAAAATAATGCTTCCTTAAATAGTCATTTTTTTCTTCACAATATTCAATAACCATGTTTGTAAATTACGTCATTAATTTTTTAACTGACGTCTTTCGTATAGATTGTTGGGCCATTATTTCCATACAATATTGCTTAAGTATTTCTATTTATTTTCCGTTGGGTGTTCAGGGGTATTGTTAGTTTATAGTATAACTTCTTCAATACTCTCCCACTTACTAGCTCTTACCACAAAATGACAACACATACCTCATTTTATTCTATTTCTTTCTTGACGTTCTATTTGGTATCTGTGTATACGAAAATACCAAATAACGCTATAAAAAGCTGTTATTTTATCGAAATTTTAACGGAAGTTTGTATAGTTATATTTGCAATACAAGTGATGGCTGGATATTGAAATCATAACCTTTATTTTGGAAAAAAGAAAGCCTGCTTATCTTTCATGTCAATGAAAAGCTCAAAATGTTTAAAAAAGAATCAATGATAATTAATCATTCATTTCTCGACTAAGTTGTGGCACTACCAATGTTAGATTTCATCTACACCCAGTGAGTGAGGAGGATGGAGGTTGTGAAGATCAATGTAGGGGGTTTGGTGTATGAAACTAGAACTCAAACTCTCTCTCGATACCCAGATACTTTACTAGGAAGACTTTCAAGAAAATCAGAGTTTTATGATAACCAAAGAAAATGTTATTTTTCAACAGAAACCCCGAACTTTTCTCTCGATTTTGGATCTTATCGATCCATTTCCCCTCATCCTACTGTGGACTATGATAAAACAGGAACTGGATTTTTGGGAACTTTCTCCCAAAATGTTATCAGATTGTTGTCTACAAAAATATATTCAATCCGAGGCCGATATACGGACGACACAGATGTTGAAGAAGACGTTTGAGGAATATGTACTGGACTATACTGAAGAAGAATGTCGTACAAGTCAAGTCAAGAGGATCCTCCGGAAGATATGGCTGACATTGGAGGAACCTTCATCATCCAGATTAGCTAAGGTGCTCTCTCTCTCTCTCTCTCTCTCTCTCTCTCTCTCAGCAATTATACAGCTGTACTATTCATGAGCATGGTTTTTAATCTGTTACACCATTGTTGACTCGTTTCAACCTAAACATTTGATTAAATATGTACATAAATTAAGATTCTTTATATATATATATATATATATATATATATATATATATATATATATATATATATATATATATATATATATATATATATATATATATATATTTTCTGTGTACTGTAGGTGAAAAAAAAAATAGCAACTTCTTTTTTTTGCTACAGAGGTGTTTGTCATTTATTTACACGTGAGACAAAACTTTCCGATATTCTTGTAAACTTCATAAATATATACCTTAATGATTAGACAGTAAAACGCAGAAGGCTAAGGTGCAGCGCATGAGGGATAATTACTCCTTCTAGGCACCATATCCCACGTCTGGTTTTCTATGGGTCACTATATTGCCCTGTTCACTCTTTTTGTAATCATTTGAATTTAGGAGTTTGGTCACATACGAGGGTTGTCTGTAAAGTTCGTGGACAACATTAATAGTTACTGATAACAGCCACGTAGCATCGTTTTTGAAAGTGGGGGGGGGGGCAGCCACAGAAAAAAAAATTGACCTACCTAAAAAAGTTGAGAAGCAAAAAAAAAAGAAGAAGGGGGGGGGATTGCCCAAATCGAAAATTCTATTTCTTGGGGGGGGGGGGGGATTTGTAGGGGGGGGTAGAGGCCAACTTTTATCAGTAACAATTTTTTTTTATACATTCCTTACTAAATTTCCCTAATATCAACTTTCTGTAGTATCAAGTGGAGGGGGGGGGGGGGGCAACTAGCATTTCAATGAACATTTCCAATGGTAAAAGTAATGTTGGGAAAAATGGGGGGGGGGGCTCCCTTTAGATTTAGATGCCCCAAACTACGTGCCTGGACAAACATTGATGAAATGTATAAAACTATTATATTCATTAAATTCATGTTTCATTTTATAAATATGTAAGTTTTCAACCAAAACAAAGCACAAATAATTATATTTTAATCAGATTAAAAAAAGACACACATTCATACCCGGAGAACTAAAACGAATATTCTTGACGTTACGCGACGTCAAAATATTAATACGAGTACATGTAATTTTTTTCAACATAGTCACCGTGTAACTCATTGCATTTCTTATGTCGCTTTAATTAATGTGCACAAAATGTTCAGGTTTCATATGTAAAATAATATCTTACAATGCCTGCCTCATATTCTGCAATCATCCAGCCTCTGTCCGTGTAAAGACGATTTTTTACGGAAATACGGTAAATTCATTTTTTACAGCACCGAAATCTCAGAATGATGGTTTTCCTTCACGTATGTCATCCTGTTAACTATTCCTTCTGTCCGAAAATATTATATGCCACTTAAATACTAATGAACGGCTTCTTTTAATATGTTTTCCCGATTGTTTACAGAATGTATTGGTCTCGACACGGTGTCTTCTACCTATTCCCACTTTTTAAGAATTTCAATTCCACCTATTCCCACTTGCAAATGACAATAGATGTTTGGATAGTTAATTTGTTTTTACAGTAGACTTAATACGTCCCCTCTTAGATTTATAGATCTGTATTTTGTACATTTTAAGACAGAAAATAACGAATAAATTTATGAAAAACATGAATTATTTCATTTATTACTAAATTTACGGATTTGAGAAAATAACAAAGAAATAAGTCTTACAAGAATAAGCACTTTCATATCTTGATTTTAGAACATAAAATAAATAGATTTGTCGGGGGGGGGGGGGCATTGAAATAGCTGGATTTAAAAATGAACATTGTGAAAAATGATTTCACTTATTTTGCTTTATAATATTAGTAAAAAAAAAAGTCTTATTTATAATTCTTAAAAGTAAATATACCAGTCCTCTATTCCAGCTGGTAGTCATTAATGATTGTTGATAATTGTTTACATAGTAGTTATTTGTTTTCATAGTTAATTATTTGTTTAGACAAAAATTCAACCTATTCCCACATGAATTCTTACCTTTTCCTACCTGATTTTCAAAAAAGTGGGAATAGGTAGAATAAACCCTCGACAGGTGTTTTCCCGATGTCTGCGCAACATTTTATCACTGCTCAGTTGCTCCACCTATTGCGAAAACGTCCCTTTTTGAACAATTCCGATCATGTCTTAAGGGGAAGAAGGACCTTTAGCTGAAAAAATACCTGTCGTTTAATTTTTTTTCCATATTTTGTAGATCTCTAATATAGTATGTCCTACATTCCTTAAAGCATATATATCAATAGATTTCTAGACTTATTTTTGAGATATTGAGTGACAAATACTATACCCCACAGTGTCTGCGTGGAGTTTTAATTCTCAATGTTTCCGGGCCCATTAATCGGTCCATAATGGATTTTTTTCAGTATAGATAAAAGATATGTCAGCTAACATGTGTCTTTTAAAATATTTCAGAGTATGAATAGGGTTAAAAATTCGAAAAAGCAATATTCTTTTGTCAGACCGCATCTGAAGACGGAAATTTACGTACTTTTTAAGACAACTTAAACAGCAAAAAAAAATTAATTTGCAAAAAATCCTATCATTCAATATTTGAAAATTTACGTTGAAATGGAAGATCGTCATGTTATTGATTAGCTGTAAAAATATCGATTGGTGAAGCTGAGCTCAATATTGCAAAGGACATAGTTAAACAAGACATGAGCTTGAGAAAAACGTGTCATGTTTACAATTCTGGAGTACGGGAAAACTCAACTATGACGTCACACTTTTGCGAAATATACGAAATAAGACATACCTACAAAATATTTCCGTCAACAACCATGTAAAGATATTTTTTGTGCTCTCTAGTTCACAAAATACCCCACCATGTACTAATCATGACCCGTTTTTATGATAATACTATCCGCATTTTACCGTGTATATATCTTACTGTACTGAGAGATCCACTGTGACGTCAACTTCGACGTCAACGACTCGTTGGACGCGCAGTGTTGGGAAACAGATGAGTGGATCAATCTATTCCGTAATTTGATATTATTTGCAAGAAAGTTTGTATGTTTTTAGATATTTTTATACAAGATTATGGCACGCAAAATTCACAAAAATGAGCAAAACATAGTTTCACAGTCGATAAACTAGGTTTATCGGTTGTAAACTATAGTTTACAAACCGTAAACTATAGTTAACAACGTTAATCTAAATTTTACATCTGTAAACTATAGTTAATGCGATAATCTATGTTTCACAACCGTAAACTATACTTAACACTGAAAACAATCATTTGCGATTGCAAAACATAGATTATCTGATAAATACAGTTTCACGATTTGTAAACTATAGTTTACAAACGGTTTACTATAGTTAACGATCTGATAAATAGTTTCACGATTTGTGAAACTATGATTAACAACTCTTAACTATAGTTCACGATTGTAAACTATAGTTTACAAACGTGAATCTATGTTTATCAACAAAATCTATTGTTAACGCTTATTACAGACAGATAAACTTAGATTATCATTCGTAAACTATAGTTAACAACCGTTAAATTAGGGAATAACTATCTTCTAATTTGGTATTTGCGACCGGTAATGCTGATTTAAGGTAGGATTCTTCTCTGGTTTCTGACTAGATGAAACATTTAAAGTATATTTGCATATATGTTTTATATATTGAGGTGTAAGGAATTTAAAAGACCATATTTTTCTTTCCTCATCACAATTGTACAACTTTGAATGGAAATGGTAAACTGTGTTTGAAAACTAGCAGGGACTATATTTTTGGCGGAATGGGCGTATGAATATATATACTGCCTCTCAAAATTATAATAGAACAATGAATTTAGTCATAATTTTTACACAATCGAAGACTTAGAGAAATTTTCAAATGTAAGTTAAATTAATAATGAGGGACTAAACTTTCAAAATATATCAAATAAATATAATTTTTCAAACAAACTATAACTTTGTTAGCTTTCAAACGCTTCCTATCAAAATGCAGATTTGAGACAAAAATCCATAAAAAAAAGTATTTTTTCTCTCTTAGTAAACGATCAAAATGTATTGTTTTTGTATCATTTTGTACATTTATAAGACTACTTTATTATATGTGAAAATAAGAAAAAGTTAAATATAGGAAGCATATGAAAATAACTAAGATATCCTAAAAAATGAAGAAAAACAGAGAAAATTCGGATCAGCCAATATCCAGTTTAGTTAAATTATTTATATGAATTTGATAATATCATGCTATAGACCCGATATAGTAATATGTTTTTGTGCAAAAAGAAAAATCTTTAAACTTTTGAAATAGAAGTAGGTATCAAATGATTAGCAACAGTATTTTTTTATTCTTAATGTCAAGGAAAAAGATAATGACCTTGACCTGACCTTGCCTCTAATATAAAACGGTCAAATTTAATCTCATTGATACTTTCACTTACTGATATTGTCTTCTTGATTCTGTGAACATTTCATTAATTTTTAAATATTAGAAATATGAGAAGAATCCTACCTTAACGGTCGCAAACTGAGTTTTACCGGCGACGCGTAAGCGGAGCCGGTAAAACGGATGTTTGCGACCGTTAAATCAGCACTAACGGTCGCAAATACCAAATTAGAAGATCAGTTATTCCCATTCTAATGCAATCCAAGCGTTTTGTTTGTTGTTTACGTCTTATTTTGTTGAATTTTGTCACATGAAATACGTCACGGAGCATTGTGTTTTTGCGTCGCTCTATTATGACGTCACAATGAAAAGCTTTCTGTCTTGTTAATGCTCGTTTTACTGCTTCAAACATCAGTGTTTTAGCCAATCAAAACGTGTTTTACAAAACAATTGCATTAGAATATAGTTTTACAGATGAAAACTATAACTATAGTTTACGGTTTGTAAAACTATAGTTTACAGTCGATAAACCTAGTTTATCAAATGTGAAACTAGGTTTATCTCATTTTTGTGAATTTGGCGTGCCATACAAGATGGTGAACTCAAACAGACAGTCAAAAAATTATACAATTACTGTTGTTTCAATCTTGTTTCGTGTATATTTTATCACAGATTATGACGTAATTAAACAGAGTCATGTGACCAAACATCCTTCGTCCCCTTAATATCTTCTAACTTTGATTGCTCAGCCATTTTGAAACTTTGAACGTTCTAATTTTGCACGTTTGACGTGATAACTTTTGTCAACCTCATGATAAATTCTTGAGGATTTTTGCAGAATTTTATGAAATACAGATGAAATTTATGAAGTGATAAGTAATTGTTTTTAAAATTGAAATTTTGCGGTGCTCGGGATCTCCATTCCAAGTCTAATTCACTGATTCTCAAAGTATAGTCTCAATTCGCTTTAAATAATGTACCGTGTTTTAAGTAATATAATATTTCAGATGAATTTTATTTTCTGTCAGTCATTTGAACCATTGTTGGTTGTTGATTAAAATACAACAATTGTTTGTTGTAACTTGAATGATTGTCTTAGGAGAAAATCGCATTTTATAGAGCAGAAATCGATATTTACGTTACTGTCGCCGATCATTATGTAGTTTATATTTTAAACCAAAAAAGTTTTAAATCTTTTACATATCTTTTTCTTGGTAAGATTGTTCTACATTTGAGTTTTATTTTCTGAATATTACACCCTTCACACATATGCGTGTCACAAATTTTTAAAAATTTTAATATATTTGTCAAATTTTGATGTCACCGCAAAATTATTGCTTTTCTATTTGGAAATTCAAAAGGACTTGAAGGATTGCTGAACTGACTCAATAAGATTAAGTTTTAACTTTTTAACATCATGAACACCTCATCCATTGCATGGAATGGTAAAGAAGGCACTGTGTATTTGTATTTATTAAAAATAGCCCCCCTTTTCTTATGAGTCTAATGGTTAAAAAATACATCGATATTTACGTGTTAGTATTTATTCACAAATTTAGTAAGAGAACAACAATGTTCCATATGGGTCAAATTTTCTTACACTCAAGCAATAGGATATGCCTATAACTAACAGTAGAATAATTAAAGAACAGCATGAAAAGTTACGATAAATCTCAGAAAGATATTTACGTTACCGATATTTATTATCCATATTTACGTTACCATGTTTTCAAGTAAATTAGAATTAAATTCTAAAGCTATTTGAACAGATTTGCGAGAGAATCTTATGATTTAAAAAAAAAATGAAGAACATGGGTAAATACACTCTTTCTTAAAATGGCATTTTTCTGTAAAAAGAGTGCAGAAATGCAAATGGAAGTGCACATGCAAAGGTGAACATTTTTTACTAAATATCTTGTGCATCTGTGTAATTTGAAAATTGAATTGACATGATATTATTCACAAGTAGAATAGTGGTTCAGTGATCGAATGTTTCCATTTTGAGCGATTGGTTAATATTGCATAGTTTTAAGTGTAATGCACGTTATCATTCGGAACGTAAATCTGAAACAAAACTTTCTTAAAGTTTGTATTTTGATGTTTGTTTGAACTGATAGTGTATCGTCAACTTAAAAAATTTTGAAGAAGAAAATATCATTTTTCGTAGGCATTTAGTGTGTGTGTGTGTGGGGGGGGGGGTACCAGATAGGGTAAAAAAAAAGACGGCTATGGGTGTTGGGTGTCATTAGAAAATGGTCGAAATTGAATCCATTTCCATTTCTGTTGCTTTGCAAAAAATACATGTATTAAATTGTGCAACTAATTTTTCCCATTTAAGTTTTTGCTTAGACATAGAACTTCTCGAAGGTATGCGTCTAAGCTTTAATGGTACTTTTTATATGAACGTAGAATGTATATTGCTCTATATAGCACATGTAATATGCAACTGTAATTTTTGACAAACTTTTGAAAGGGGGTGGGTGGGGGTAGCTTTGTTTTGTTTTTGAGATTTGACGATAAAGTTTTCACAAGCAATTAAGCATTTGAAATGATCAGTAGATTAAATGATGGAAGGGGGGTGGGGTCATAAATTAAATGATTCCTCTATGGATAAATAATAACTTGAATTTTCAATTCAACCCTTTATCAAGAACACAGATAAGAAAATTCATAAAATTCAATAATTTGAAATAATTTAATCATTGTTTCCCTGAATTGTATTTTTATTTCTGTATGATAACTATGTGCGATATTTACATGATATTAAACAAACACTTCGTAACTATTCAGGTAATGGCGAAATATTTTACCTTCTTAAATTTTAAATAATGTGCGTTTCTCTGAGAAGATTAATAAAGAATCAAATAATGAAGCACTTTAAGGAATATTGTCATCATTTAGCTTATTATCAGATTTGATACAACTTATTTAGTTAAAAAGAAAATAATTTCATTTAAATGAAAATTATGTCTGTTTTGTTTTTACTAATAATTGAATCAAAGATTCCACACTCCTTTTACAAATGTGCTTAAACGGTTTCAAAAATGTTTATAGATAACAAAATTTGATGTGTATTATCTTAATTTTGTATTTTAAGAAAAAATTCTTCCGTTTCGAAATATAGCATTTGAACATCGCGTAAATATCTTGGTGTAAAATTAGCCCTCCAAGCGCATTCATTTCGAAGGAGGTCAACAAAACACAGCATGAAGTATGTAATTCAAATTGTGATTTTTAATAACAATACACTTCCATGTTTCAAATGACATATAAAAGTGTTAGTTTCAGTTCACAAATGTCCTTGACTTTTCCCAAGGTCGGTTTGGCACAATAAATTGAGAATATTATTATGAAGCCATAAATGTAATTAAACACTTGAAATTGAATTGAATTTTGCATTTTTCATTTCACATTTAGTAAAGAATAAGAAATAAGCTAATTAT
The DNA here is from genome assembly GCF_032062105.1 of Saccostrea cuccullata. Lineage (NCBI taxonomy): Eukaryota > Metazoa > Mollusca > Bivalvia > Ostreida > Ostreidae > Saccostrea > Saccostrea cuccullata. Next base: position 96,763 of record NW_026927209.1, on the reverse strand, counting down.
AAACATCAATGACACAACTTTTATTTAATTTTTAGCTTGTCCACGAACTTTACAGACAACCCTCGTATATAACATTTTTTTTCTCTCCTTGTAGACTAGTATATTCAAGTCATATTTTCCTAAACAAAAAAATTGAAATCAAGATTTTAAATACATGGATATGTTGGTTTTATAATAGAGAACAGTATTTAATGGATTTACTATATGTATAATTTTTTTATTCATAAATATATGATTTATGTTTCCAGGCTTTTATCTACGTTTTCCTGGTCCTTGTACTTGTTTCCACGGCAGCCTTTGTGTTAGGTTTACACCCTCTATTCAGAGAGCAGACGCTTACATATGATAGACTCCTATACCTGACTACAAACGGAAGCATTCGCTTTTTCAAAGAACTCAACTTGAAGAACCCCAAAGAAGTTATGCTCGGAACATCACTTCCTAACGAAACATTGAGACATTGTGAAAAGTTTACGTCCATTTTCTTCACCTTTGAACTAATCTTTCATTTTGTATCTTGTCCAAGAAGAATCAAGTTTTTTCGATCACCCTTAAACGTCATTGATCTTCTCTTGGTGGTTGCCATGTGGTTGACGTCTGCCCTCGAACAAGATCGGGGATTTCTGGTGAGGCATTATGAAGCATTGCGATTTTACTTAGTGATCAGGTCTTTAATCATTTTGCGGCTATTTCGGGTGTTTAGATTGATGAAGCTGTTCTCCAGTTTACGAATAATGATGATGTCGATTCGAGCGAGCATTAGAGACCTTCTTCTTCTCTCCTTGACATTTCTTGTCACTTCATTATTCTTTGCAAGTTTTATCTACTACGCTGAATTTCGTGTGGCAGACACCTTTGCGGATATTTTCGTAGGAATATGGTGGTCTGTGATCACAATGACCACCGTGGGGTATGGAGACATGGTTCCAAAGTCTATGTTTGGTTACGTTGTTGGAGGAGCTTGTGCATTCTCTGGAATGCTGATTTTGGCCATGCCTGTAGCTATCCTATCGACAAACTTCAGCGACCTCTACCATAAAAACAAACTGCTACAGATGAAGAAGTTACTTCTAAATCAAAAAGACAAAACTGTTTACAAAGTATACTCGGGTGTACATCCAATTCAATACAATGAAAATCACTCAGTTATCAAACATGTAACTGGTGATGAAGTTATGCAGTAATTTGTATAATATGTATATTAAGCAAAAAAAAACAAAAACAAAAACAAAAACAAAAAAAAGAGAAAAACAAAAAAGCGCCGAAAAAACTATAGAACACTCATACAATTTACAATGTTAGCTGTTTAATTTGAAAATTTATAACAAACTGTAAAAAATATGAAAAAAGTCAAATTCTTTGCTGTTTAAAAACAAGATGTGTTTGTAAAACACTGATGCCCCCGTATGGTAACATAGCAAAGATTAAGCTTTTCTTAAATGCAAATTTAATTAATTGGCACCAAAAGTAGGGTATTCTCACTGGAAAACAATTGTGAAATTTAAAAGTAAGCTAATGTTCAAGTACAAAAATTTCCAAGGTCAAGGTCAAAAGGTTAATGTAATTAGTATCAAATGAAAGGTCTTGCCACATAAAATACTTATGTAGAGCATGAAAGCTATAGCCCTAGCGTTCAGAAGTTATGGTCAACGTTCAATTTCTTAAAAAGTAGGTCAAACTCCAATGTCAAGGTCAAAGGGTCAAAGTTATTGTTATCAAATGAAAGGTCCTAACTGTGTATAAAACACTAGCCCTATCTTTAAAAATTATACAATGTTAGGTCAAGGTCTGTTTAATAAAGGGTCTTTTCACAAGGATTACATATATGTTTATAGCAAGGTTAAAGTTTTTTCTGTCTACAAAAGAAATAAGGCTGTTGGTATCCAGTGAAAGGTCTTTTAACAAACATTACATATGTGAAGTGTAAATGTCCTGGTGTCTACTGTTCAAAAGATATGGCCAAAGTAAAATTTTAAAATGTTCATGTAAAAGTGGGTTAAACTCCAAGGTCAAGGTCAAAAGGTCAAATTTGGTGGTACCGGTGTCACAAGGAATACACATATGAAATATGAAAGTCTCTCTAAATCAAAAGTTATGGGCAAGGTTAAAGTTTTTGCGCACAAACAGACAAACAGACAGACAGACAGAGAGACAGACAGACGGACACGACAAAAACTATATACCCCGAATATATTTATTTTACTGCTCTAATACATGTAGAATTATGTAGAAAATAAAGTGATTCCATTTAAATCAATTTGAAATTACATGAAAAGTATTCCCGATACATATATTGAATTAAACATTATTTTAAAGAAAAGGTCATGAACATACAAATTACCGTTTTCTGAAAGACTGTAGGCAATCTGGATACATTTGTTTTGCCTGATTTGGAATAAAAAACTCCCATTTTCATGACTGCTTTTCTTAATTTTTCATTGGAAATGACAGTTTAAAATATGATCTTTCATCTTGTTTACCTTCAAATTATGCCCCGAAACACCTTATTTGACCAAGCCAAAGTTATAAAGTATCATTAAAAGTAATTATTTCTTAAATTTGACATATGTAGGCACCTTTTATTTGCTAGATCTTGACCTTAATGGTAATCTAACAACCAAGCTTTATATGACAAACGAGTCGAGATGACTTTAACTTTTCAATCGTCAACTTCCCTTACTTTTGCAGCAATATACCTTCATCATCTGCATACGGGTTTTATATCTCTCAGTTGTTTACACGCAAGAGCATATGTTCTATGTACTAGTATTTCGAAATTGATGAAACAAGAATAACTCAGCAGTCTCGTTTAAAGTCATCATTTCGTAAGTTCTATAGTCGATACAATGACCTTGTCAGTAAATACAGTCTACAATTTATCATGTTGACTGGCGTTTTTCATACTGATTGACATGCCATTATTTACAGACTGAGTTATCCACGGATTTTCCCGCTATTTTCCGATCATGACAAGGAGCACAAGACGGTTTTGACCGGTCGGCAGGGAATGCCCACTCCTCCACTTGGTGGCACTTGGTCCCACTTCTAATGTTTTGGAGGTTCATGTATGCCCCGCTCCTATTTTGTATTGTTTCATCGACTTTTGAGCTGGAGTACTGTTCGTTATCTCCATATATTTAATCAGGCGTATTGCAAAAGTGCACTGCTGATTTGTGAATTGTTTTTTAAATCATTTTTTGTGCGTTTTGGAAAATGTTTTTAAAAAATAAATCAATAAAATCAAGATCACATTACCATAAAATGTTAACACCTATATGAGGAAAATACTTGTGACACGGAAATGTATCATTTTTATGATTTTTACAAATTTAAGTCGATAAAAATCGTCAGGTTTTATTAATTATTAAGCAGTGTTATTATATGCAGAACAAAACTATATTTCTCAGTAGTCCTACCTGCTGCTTTTATTCCAAAGCAACTGTGTTATTGTACTGTATATATTGAAATATTTGTCATCATTTAAATCCCAAAACTTATCTTTGAAAATTCATTGATCTATCGTCATTTTACCATGAGAACATTTTCCAGAATTAAATGGAACCTTTGTCCATGAAACTGAAATCCAAACTAAGAGTGAAATTTAAGAGAATTAGGCATCTCACTAGAACATTGTTGATTAGCTAGCCATCAGTGTATTCTCAAAAACAAAACTCAAATATGAAACAGACCTGTCAGTCGGACTGTATATTTTGTCTTTTATTTTGAGTAAAGTAAGATATCCAATCAACGTGTCTTTTTGAAAATAATAAATCTGTTGATAAAATTTTGTTGAATGTTGATTGCTGGTTAAGAGAGAAACTTTTTTTTCTTTAATGTGGGATTTAAAAAAATCAACTCTTCCTCAGTTGCTTTATCTTTGGATGCTTTACATTAATCTTGATTTAGCGACACAATTTATTTAAACAAGAGGCCCACGGACCTAAAAGGTCGCCTGAGTATCACGTAACAACTTTCTAACAATTGAATTGGTTCGTGTTTTAAATCAAGGCCATGAAATTCAAAATTTTGAAAGAGGCACCATTGCTTATCATAAATATACACTTCGTTACTTATATAATACCCAGAGGTAAATGAGAGTAACAAAGAGAAAATACATTTCCACCTTATAACCAGTTGTACACCCCACCCCACAGGAACCACTGACCCTGGGGGCACATATTTCAAAATTCTGAAAATTTTATCATAAATTTTATATCATCATAAATGGTTGATTAATACCAAAAAGCAGATATCAAAGCATTAATTTATTTTCAGACTATGTAACCCGGCCCCACCCAAAGTACCCTGACCCAGGGGCCCTGAAATTAACCATTTTGGAAGAGGCACATTTCATCATCATTAATACTCGGTATGTACTTAGAACATTGGCATAATACCCAGGGCAAAGGAAAAGGTTTTCGAAGAATTGATGAATTTTCACTATATAATCATTAGAGCCCTGCCAAACACCAAAAACTCCTAACCCTGGGACCCTGAAATTCATGAATTTAGAAGAGGCATCCTTCCTCATCATAACTATGTACACAGTTCATTGGTTTATACACAGGAGCAGAGAAGAAAATTTTTAAAGAATTAATGTATTTTCACTATATAATCAACAGAGCCCCCCCTAACACCACAGCCCCTGACCCAGAGGCCATGAAATTCACAATTTTGGAAGAGGCACTCTTATCTAACAAAATTATGTTTAAAGAAATAATACATTTTCACTATATAATTAATAGAGCCCCGCCCTAACACCAGAACCCCTGACCCCAGGACCATGAAATTCACAATTTGGAAGAGGCAGCTTTATTCAACATAACTATGTATTCGGTTTGTTTATTAAATACCCAGGAGCACAGAAGATTTTCAAAGAAATAATGCATTTTCACTATACAATCTATATAGCCCCGCCCTAGCACCTAAGAACCCCTGACCCTGGGGCCATGAAATTCACAATTTTGGAAGAGGCAGCCTTATTCAACATTACTATGTACTTATTAAGTTTATTCAATGCCCGGGAGCAGAGAAAAAGATTTTCAAAGAAATACCCGGTAATGCATTTTCACTTTATAATCTATTTAGACCCGCCCTAGCACTAGAACCCCTGACCCCCAGGGCCATGAATTTCACAATTTTGATAGAAGACTCAATGCTGATTACAATCATGCAAACAATTTGACTGCTTGATGTCCAGTAGTAAAGAAGAAGATTTTTAAAGATTGCATTAATTTTAAAGGTTTTGGCTCCACCCCTCAGGCCCAGGGGGGGGGGGGGGGCAGGGACCATGAAGTTCAAAATTTTTGTTTCCCTTTACCCATAGATGCTGTTTACCGAATTTGGTTGAAATTGGTCCAGTGGTTCCAGAGAAGAAGCTAAAAATGTTCAAAAGTTTACGACCGATGTACGACGTATGACGTACGACGATGGACAAAAAAATGAGATAGCAATAGGTCACCTGAGTTGACCTAACAAGAGGCCCATGGGCCTTATAAGTCACCTGAGCAACAACTTTCAAATAATTGAATTTGGTTCATGTTTTAAGCCAGATGCTATGGCATTCACAATTTTGAAAGAGGCACCATTGCTAATCATAACTATACACTTAGCAATTGCTTAGTTTGGTTATTAATACCCATAGGCAAGGTAGGGGAACAAAAACTGCATTTCAACTAATCAGTAATATACAGAAATAATTAGTAGTGTACGTACCAACATGAACCCCTAACCCTAGGTCCACACATTGCACAACTTTTAAAAAGGCACCCTTGCTTATCAAAAAAGTTTGATTAATACCAAGGAGCAGATTTTAAACAATCAATTCATTTTCAGTATATAAGTAGAGCCCCCCCACCCCCTATGTTACCACTTACCCAGGGGCCTTGAAATTCACAATTCTGGGAGAAGGACCCTTGCTCATCATAACTATATAGGTAATTCATTGAGCAGAGTACAAGATTTTCAGAGATTTAATGTATTTTCACTATATAATTAATCAATAGAGCCTCGCCCTAACACCAGAAACCTTGACCCTGGGGCCATAAAACTCACAATTTAGGTAGAGGCACTCTTGCTTATTATATCTATGTACTTACCCAGAATCAGAGAAGAAGATTTTCAAAGAATTATTACATTTTCACTATATAATCAATAGAGCCCCACACTAAACCAGAAACCCTGTCCCTTGGGCCATGAAATTCACAATTTTGGTAGAGGCACTCTTGCTCATCATAACTATATATTTACTTATTTTTTTAATACCCAGAAGCAGAGAAGAAGATTTTCAAAGAAATAATGCATTATCACTATATATAATAAATAAAGCCCCACCCTAACACTAGAAACCCTGACCCTTTGGGCAATAAAATTCACAATTTTGGAAGAGGCATTATTGCTCATCATAACTATGTATTTATTTAGTACAGAGAAGAAGATTTTCAAAGAATTCATGCATTTTCACTATATAATCAATAGAGCCCCGCCCTAACACCAGAAACCCTGACCCTGGGACCATAAAACTCACAATTTTAGTAGAGGCACTCTTGTTTATCATAACGATGCACTTAGTTTATTTAATACCCAGAAGCAGAGAAGAAGATTTTCAAAGAATTAATGCATTTTCACTATATAATAAATAGAGCCCCACCCTAACACCTGAGAATCCCTGATCCTGGGGCTATAAAATACACAATTTTGGAAGAGGCACTCTTGCACATCATAACTATGTGCTTAGTTGGTTTATTTAATACCCAGGAGCAGAGAGGGAGATTTTCAAATAAATAATGCATTTCACTATATAATCTATATAGTCCCGCCCTAGCACTAGAACCCCTGACCCTGGGGAGTTGAATTTTACAATTATGGTAGATGATACATCCATGCCAACAGTTGATATCAAGATTTCATTAATTTTAGTGATTTTTGCTCCACCCCTCAGGTTCAGGGTGTGCAGGGATCATAAAATTCATAATTTTGTTTACCCTTCACCCATAGATGCTGTATACCAAATTTGGTTGAAAGTGGTTTCAGAGAAGAAGCTGAAAATGTTCAAATATTAACACACGACACACAACGCACGACGACGGACGAAAACGGATAGCAATAGGTCACCTGAGTGAATCAGGTGACCTAAAAACGTGATTACATTATATTTAGTATGGTTGATTCCTTTATTTATGTAGCACTATACACTTATCACCTCGAGCTCCATGTGCTTGGGGTTTATGTTTCTCTTCGTAATTCGATACGCAAGAGCATGCTCTTTGTCCGAACAAGTTCTGAAATGATACAAAACATTGAAAAACAAGTAAATGAAAAAAAAATGCTATCAACCGTTTTGTTTAAAATCAAAATTCTCAAGTCCTATGGTTGATACAATAACAATGTATACATGTAAATTACATCTCATTAATTCGAATATTGACCAAAGTCTTTAGTACTTTGTGTAAATCCATTACTTTCATGCTGATTTTTTTTTTAACGAATTTCATAATCAACCTAATCATATTATTTTTGCTTGCCTTTTGAACCCCAATCTTTATACAGAGACAATAATTCAAACAAATATGAATTATCTACACAAGTCCAGAGGATACACTACATTGATATTATTCACTATGGATTTGCTGTTCATAGGAAAATGATTTTTACAATTTCTTTCTTTAAATATTCCCTACTGAGACCATACCCATTATGCAACCCCGGAATCATAAATAATACGAAACCATTTACAAGCTTCACCTATTTTACAATCTCAGTTAAATGCTACACAAGTTTCAAAATTTTGCCTTATACAGATTGTTCTTTCAAAATAAAACAACATTAACATCATATTATGACCACATCCTTTGTCATGTAAGTACAAATTTATTATAATGAACCTGTTTTTCTTATTTTCCTTTGTATTGTTTTATGGACTTTTGATCTTGGATACTGTTCGTTATCTCCATATGCTTCATTATTAAGTCTAAATGTAGGAGGGAAAACAAAAGTCATGTAATTGAAAGTGTAGGTTTTTCAAAGCATATCTTAACAAATGATTTGTGTTTGAATGCATTATCTTAACTTCTTAAAAGAAAATGTTTTATTCATGGAGCTAACTGCAAATGAATTTTGCAATATCTTACAAACAAGGGAACCATGCCATAGTGAACTGAGGACATTTGCACAAGCAAAAAAATATAATTATTTTTATGCATTGTTAAATTTGGAAACAGAGAAATGACCTTTTTATGTCGTTATTTATTTTTATAGGATTACTTTATTAAATAGCGAAAAATTCAATGTTTTTAAATTGTAATTTTTCTACTACAGCACCTATCAATAATTGATGCATTTTTGTCAAAACTGAATATTGAATCGTGAAGTGATATTTTCCTAAACCAGAAATCATAATAGCAAATTTATCTTTTCGTTTCAAATTTTTAATACGTATAATCATATCTGCATTGACATAAGTAGAACGCCGCCATTTCTCCAAACAAAATTATTTTCAAATTGGTTCTATAGACAAACAATATGTATAAATCTCGGAAAAAACAACCAGTAATCAAGCAGTTTGCTCTGCCCCATGATTTGCATTTTTGAATGGACTTGGGCTTGAATACTGTTTTGATCATCTCAATACTTCATAAATCAAAAACAAAAGTATGATAATAATAAATAATAGGGTACAATTGGTTTTCATGGAAATTCCGACTAATTGTTAGAAGACTTGATCTCCAAAAACCTTACAGATATTGTCAATAAAAGACTTAAGCCTATTTCTAATGTCAACTCGCATGCAGTACTTGTGTGTGCCATCAACATGTTTAACGATGTCATTTTGCAAATGATTAATGATGAGGAAAGTAAATTAATTAATTCCGTTTCTTATTATAAAAAGAAGCTGTGTATGTTATAAAAAGCTTAGACTTTAAAGATATATATTATAAAAAGCTTAGACTTTAAAGATATATATGCCGTATTAGTGTTTTATTGCTAAAGAAATAACTATACGTGGTGTCTCATCAAGTTACATAAGTTATGTAATTTCTCCATCACTTTTAAAAGTTATGAAATATTATTTTGTACTCTCCGAGTCGGATATTAAACCGCCTCTTATTGAAATATTCATGAACATTATGAATTTATTGCAATCTCACAGCAAAGTTCAATGGGGTCCGAATTGCTTGATTAATGAAAAAGGCAAAAGCATTACTAAGCAGTCTACTACGTTTTTACTACAAAAACTTTTTAGGTTGAAATGTGCGATGCGATTTCAAATGACGGCGGGAAAGCCAATTTACATTTTTTTGAAACCTGTTTGAGAAAAATAGGAAGAATAGTTACTAATTGAGAATTTCCATGCACACATTAAGAAACAAATGCAGTTTTTCTTGTTAAAAAGTACTTTGAAATACCGCTCACATTTCTCCACAAGTAAATAAGACTCCAGTTTTTAAACTCGATATTCGTTAATTTGTCATGTAACTGGTTGAATTAGTTGTTGCTCAGTTATTTACTACATGTAGAAATTTTAAAGTTTATGCATTTATATAAAAAAGACTTAAATTTAACGGTTTAATTTAAAATTGCCTCTATATTAATTCTCATGTGCATTGATCGTAGAACGTGTATTGAGTAGCATACTGTATGTTTCGAAGTTGTACACATTGTAAGCATTGTCAATACGTGAGCACACCTCAGAGTTAGTTGCTTTTTGTACCGAGGAATATATAGTCACGTGAAATTGTCTTTTCACTGTCGTACAGCACGGGGAAACTGTAAACAAACGGACCTGTACAATAGAGTGGGGAAAACTCTTATTTTTATCATTGTTCATTTGTATGCAAATGTTAGCATGGGATTAGTATGGGATTAATAGATGATAATGTACATAATGCATTAAGCGTGTAAATGCTTGGGAAAATGCACCACGTCTTTCCGAGAGCGACTTAAAAAACTAGCCTGTTCGTAAATGCATTAAATGCAACTCATTGAGCTGATTGGTCGATTTGTCAGTCTTGTTGATTCCTCGCTGAATAGACGTCCCAAAAAATATTTTCCTCGACCTGATGATTCTCGTGATGCTTTTCTCGCGCACATGCGCAGATCCAACATAAACGTCAGTCCTTTATAAATATCCATGAGGATATCATGTTCTTTTCCCGACCAGTACTTTGTTAATACTGAATAATATTTCGTCGAATTTGTGAAAATGCTTCATTTTTGATTACGAAAGCCTATTAGGATCAATCTAGAAAGAAAAAAATTTAAAAGGCGTTATAACGCCTTTCGAAAAGGCGTAATAACGCGAAAAAAGGCATTATAACGCCTTTTGGAAAGGCGTAATAACGCCTTCTAGAATGGAAAGGCGTAATAACGCCTTTTAGAAAGGCGTTATAACGCCTTTTAAGGTCAAGATCTAGTAAATGAAAGGTGCCTACATATTTATCAAACTTGAGAAATAAATTCCTTTTTTAATGCTTTACAACTTTAGCTTGGTCAAATAAGGTGTTTCGGGGCATAATTTGTAGGTAAACAAGCTGAAAAACTGTATTTAAAACTGTCATTTTCAATGAAAAATTAAGAAAACCAGTCATTGAATATGGTCGAGTTTTTTCTTGTATTCGGCAAAGGAAATGTATCCAGATTGCCTACAGTCTCTCAAAAAACGGTAATTAGTATGTTCATGGCCTCTTCTTTAAATAAATATCAAATTTATTATAGGTATCCGGGATACTTTTTATATGATTTCAAAGTGAATTCCGTGAAAATATCCCGTTTTCTTCATAATTCTGCTAAAGCCGTAAAGTACGTCAAAAAGAAAGTTGAAATTGATTATGACGTCATAATGGATCTAGCACCAAAAAATTATTCTTGAGTTATTTACTAGATCTTGACCTTAAAAAGGCGTAATAACGTTTTTTTGAATGGAAAGGCGTAATAACGCCTTTTAAAAAGGCGTTACTACGCCTTTCCATTCCAAAAGGCGTTATAACGCGTTTTTAAAAGGCGTTATAACGCCTTTCTGAAAGGCGTTATTACGCCTTTCCATTCTAGAAGGCGTTATTACGCCTTTCCAAAAGGCGTTATTATGCCTTTCCAAAAGGCGTTATTACGCCTTCCTAAAAGGCGTTATTATACCTTTCCAAAAGGCGTTATTACTTTACTTTTACTTTTACTTTCAATACATAACTAAACATATTTAGCCCAACCGAGGAGGGGGGGGGGTTCAGAACGTACCTTTGGGACATGAATTTCACAATTAGATGTAGACTAATTTCTCAAAAAATAATTCAAACAGATATAGCAATTAGATTTCCAGGAAAAAAGATTTTAAAATGCGTCATATAGTTTTAATATTGAACCAACTAAGTCCTTCTTTCATACCAGGCACATCTTTACCAAGGGTCATTGATTTCAATTGCTCATTATACCCATGCAAATAGTTGCTGCTTTTTTCCAAGAAGAGAGAAAAATATCTTCAAATGACATAAATTTTAATACACTGTACATGGCAAGCAAAGCTCCAAGATAAGTCTGCCTATATTCTAGATCTTCACAAGAAGAGTGTTGCCTTCTCTTAAAACGAATGCAAACAGTTGTCAGAGAGATGTGCAGGAATATAGAGAATTGCATAAATAAAGATGGTTTTAATTAAATCTTTCTATATTTATTAACAAAAGATAACGCCTTTTCCTTTACCTTTTCAAGTAGGCCAGTAATACGAGTGCGAATGGGGTAAACCCCCTCCAAACATACACACTTTTAAAGAAAAGTCTTGCTACAGTTTAAATATTATAATTATATAACTATTGGTTTCTTGGTTCCTGAACATTTTGTTGCAGTATGTAAAACTGTGACAAATTATTGCATTTAAATAAATTTTTACCGAGTATTTCCCCCACGAATTTGGCCAGTGGATTGTGTGTGTGTGTGTGGGGGGGGGGGGCTATTAAAAGCACGGGCCTGTTAAATGCAAAATAATGGTTATTCAAAAAGCATAATAATTTTTTTGGAAAGGCATAATAACGCCTTTTAGAAAGGCGTAATAACGCCTTTTAGAAAGGCGTAATAACGCCTTCTAGAATGGAAAGGCGTAATAACGCCTTTTAGAAAGGCGTTATAACGCCTTTTAAAAAGGCATTTTAACGCCTTTTGGAATGGAAAGGCGTAATAACGCCTTTTTTCGCGTTATTACGCCTTTTCAAAGGCGTTATAACGCCTTTTTAATTTTTTTTCTCTCTAGATTGATCCTAATAGGCTTTCGTATTTGATAGCTTATCATACTTCAGAAATTTTTGTTTGGTTACAGCTGTGCAAATATACTGTTTAACACGGCATACATATCTTTAATTTATTCTGAGGAATTTGAAATTTTTAGTATTATTGATTTTGCTTAAATGTTATTTCAAATTCTAAAAAAAAAATCAGAAGTTTTTGAATATCCGCGTCTGATTCACTGCATTTCTTGACAAAACTTCCCCTTCATCTCTGTCAATATTTCATAGAGGGGGAGATAGAGGCTTGGCAGAATATTTGGAATCCGCCACGTATCTTCCTTTGAATTGATTTTAGGCGGTCTAGGATTCCAGGATAGATATGGTAATTCAAATCCAGTTTGATTGTTGGAAAAATTACAAATATGATCTTGAAGACTTTCCTCTGAAGAAAATGAAGAAAGAGGTATAAGTTGGATTGCTACACACAGAATTAAATCCCAGGTCCTTCAAAATCGATTTAAAAACTTACAAAGACAATGTTATTACCTGTTTTGTCAGCTTGGACCAGTACGTACTGATTGTGTGATCAATCTATTTTTTTCACTACTGCATAAATGGAAATAAATGGAGAGATGGTTTTTATTGCCATTGAATCGCTTAACATGTGATATTGATTTCAACATCGATCGGATACAAGCACTTTCAATGCATTCTGACAAAGTGTCAGTCTTTTTTATGTTTGGACCTTCGCGCGGGGTTATCTTTCACTGAATTCATAATATTTATGATTTAATGAAGCCAGTTGAAATATTGGTCGGAGTTCCCTTAATGTTGGCCCTTTTAAAGCAAAGTGTCAGTCTTTTAAAGTTAAGGGTGTTTGGAATTATGTTTCATATATTCATTATTTTACGCGCGGGGTTATCAAAAAGTTTATCTTTCAAAATTGATATGGAACTGAAATTCATAATATTTATTATTATAAAATGATTTAATGAAGCCAGTTTTTTCAATGAAATATTAAACCCGCCTTGTTTATATGACTTTACAATGCATGAACAGTGGCCTTCAATGAATATAATATTCCAGATGGATTAATACAGTGTTTGATTGTGCCCTTTTAAAGCAGAAAGTTAAGTAAGGGAGTTAAGGTCATCATTATTGACTATGATGAAGAAGATCTTACATGACTAAAGTTAAGGGTGAAGAAAAAATATGAAGAGCACGGTGAAGAATTATGTTTCATATATTCATTATTTTACAGTGTATGTACATGTATATCTCAATGTGCATGTCGAAATTAATAAGAATTTTCATTAAAATACTTGATTTAAAATTATTTATAAATTTCAATTTTAAAACTATGACTAACGCCTTTCTGTAACCTACTTCCTGTGATCGTCACAAATGAAATATGGAGAAAACGAACAGTAATCAGGCTCAAAAGTCCATAAAACAATACAAATCAGGATCAGAGCAAACACGACATCTAAAACATCAGAAGTGGGATCAGGTGCCATGAGGATAGAGCATTCCCTGCCGACCGGTCAAATCATCACCGAATGCTCCCTGTCATAATCAGGAATTAATGGAAAAATCAATCGACAATTTAGTTGTAAACTAGAGGTACTGTGAGCAATGAGCTACCTAAATGATACCCCCGCCTCCCATATGAATATAATGTCAATGTCCATGTTTTGCTGTGGGAAACCAAAAATATGTGTCGGATCAAAAAGTAAAAAAGGAGGTGCACAACAGCAATATGTAATAAAGATTCTGTGAAAGTTTCATTAAATTTCATTCAGTGGTATGAGAGGAGTTGCGGATAAGAGATGGGTACCCCAAAGCGTAACAGACGGACGTATAGACGGACGGACATACCGATTTCTATATACCCTCTCGCTTTTCAAGCGGGGGTATAATAATGGTTTAACATTAGTATGAAAAACATAAGTCAGCATTTGACTTAACGACAGATTATATTAGCATAGCTGACAAGGTCATTATATTGACCCTATAACTCAGTCTACACGTCTAGTCGAACCCTCAAACGGGGGTAAACGGAAGTAGGAAATCCGTACCTTCAAACGGGGGTACGCGCATGCGCAGACACTCAAAAAAGTGTCGTTTTCACGGAAAAACGTGTGGCCACAAAATATGCTCGTGCAAAGTGATGGATTATTTCGTAGCTCTGTATGTACTCAAATTTGATAGATTAAAGATGTAAAAAGAGATTGTATTGCGAAAAAATATATGTTTATTGCAAAAATCGAGACTTTTTCTCTCCCAAAGTTAGCGTATTCTGTGCCTTAACCACCAGGTTTGATACAACTAGATTTTTTATGCTTAATTTAATAAAAACGGATGAATAAACAAACAATGTTTTGTTTAAAGTTAAACTACATATAATTCCGTTCCCCGGTATTACAAATTTTGTGTAATGAACATGTTTATACCCCCCGCTTGAAAAATGGGGGTATATAGTAATCGGGATTTCCGTCCGTCCGTCCGTCTGTCTGTACGTCCGTCCGTCTGTTACGCTTTATCTCTTATCCGCAACTCCTCTTATACTACTGAGTGAAATTTAATGAAACTTTCACAGAATCTTTATTATATATTGCCATTGTGCACCTCCTATTTTACTTTTTTATTCCACACGTATTTTAGGTTTCCCATAGCAAAAACATGGACATTGCCATTATATCTTTACCTATGACGTCATATGTATAGAAGCTTCTGGATAACATTTGATAGGACGAGTTATTCCTCTTTACACATTACCGTAAAACAATATATAGCAACACATGGACATTATGGGAGGCGGGGGGTATCATTTAGTGAGCTCATTGCTCACAGTACCTCTAGTATTAATTATTTTTCGACACTTTCTTCTGTGCCCGTCAGAATTTCCTCTGTCCTGTAAACAAACTTTTGTGCTTCAGAAATGAGGTAAATAAAAACGAAAAGTAATTAATTATTTTTTTTAAATTGAAAACAAAGGTGTAGACGAATCATTTTTGCATGTTTGTGATTTTTAAAAAATATATATATTTTTTAAATAAGAAGAGTTATCGTTCTTGACTTTCGCGCGTTGCATTAAGGGAAGGAAAACCCTCGTTCGGGGGTATACCCCCGTTTGAGGGTTCGACTAGACTGATAACTTACCAAATGATGATTTTAAACGAGACTGTTGATATTCTTGTTTTTCAATATTTACCCAGTTTTAGAATTTTTTTTATACGTGGAGCATGATCTCGCGTTTCGAATCAACTGAAAGGTATAAACCCCCTATGCAGGTGATAGGGTACATTGCTGCTTAAGTAAGGGAAGTTGACGATTGAAAAGTTAAAGTCATCATGTTTATCATAATGCTTGGTTCTTAGATTACCATTAACGTCTTTTCAAGTAAAATAGCAAAATATGACATAGATGTGTCAGACTCTGTGGCAACGTTTATTTTTAGCTCACTGGAATATATATCGTATCGCCATAGGAATTGAAAGCATTGTTAATTCAAAATGTCGTCTGAATATCTAAAGATTTTGGACAAAGTCTGCTTCACATTAATACAAAATTAGGACACTTAATAACTGGGCGCAGTCGTTACCCATGGGAATTTCAATATTTTGTTGGAAGACATGGTCTTCAAAAAAGAACGATTTCCTAAACGGGACATATCATTGACAAATAAGTTGATGATAAAAAAAAAAATAATACTCCCCTAATTAAATAGTCAAATTTTTTCACAATAATCATATTTGAAAATTATGTCGTTAATTTTTTAACTGACGTCTTTCGTATAAGTTGTTAGGTCATTATTTCCATACAATTTTTGCTTCAGGATTTCTATTTATCCGATCATGACAAGGTACATACAGCAGTTGTTACCCGTCAACGGGGATGCTTAATCCACCTATTTAACATAAATAGAAAGATTTTATAACATATTACATGTAGATTTAAACGTTCATCTCCGATCATATTAAGTATATGCTTTTATTATACCCCCGCTTAAAAAGCGGAAGGGTATATAGTAATCGGTATGTCCGTCCATCCGTATGTTACGCTTTGGGGTACCCATCTCTTATCCGCAACTCCTCTCATACCACCTTTTTCACAGAATCTTTATTACATATTGCAATTGTGCACCTCCTATTTTACTTTTTGATCCGACACATATTTTGGGTTTCCCATAGCAAAACATGGATACTACCATTATATTCATATGGGAGGCGGGGTATCATTTAGTGAGCTGATTGCTCACAGTACCTGTAGCTAGTTAAAATTGATAATCATTGCGTGTTATTGTTACTTGCATTGTACTTTGGCTACGATGTCCATTTGCAGGTAAACCTTATCCATTGTTTTATAGCAAACAAACTTTGACCACGGTGTCCTATTTCAGCTAAACCTTTTCTATTGTGTTTTACTGCAGCAGTTCGTCTTCCGTTGAATTTTTTAGCGGTATTGTTAGTTGATAGTATATAATTTCTTCAATACTGGGCTACTTACTAGCTCTTACAACAAAAAGACATCAGTACCTCATTTTATTCCATTTCTTTCTTGATGTTCTATTTGGTATCTGTGTACACGAAAATACCAGAATAACGCAATACAAAGCTGTTCTTTTATCGAGATTTTAACGGAAGTTTGTACAGTTATATTTGCTATACAAGTGATGGCTGGATATTAAAATCATAACCTTTATATTGGAAAAAGAAGGCCTGCTTATCTTTCGTGTCAATAAAAAGCTCAAAATATTTAAAAGGGAATCAATGATAATTAATCATTCATCTCTCGACTAAGTTGTTGCATTACCATTGTTAGATATCATCTGCACCCAGTGATTGAGCAGGATGGACATTGTGAAGATCAATGTAGGGGGTTTGGTGTATGAAACTAGAACTCAAACTCTCTCTCGATACCCAGATACTTTACTAGGAAGACTTTCAAGAAAATCCGAGTTTTATGATAACCAAAGAAAATGTTATTTTTTCGACAGAAACCCCGACCTTTTCCTCTCGATTTTGGATCTTTATCGTACCGGGGCGCTCCACTTCCCCTCATCCTACTGTGGTACTATGATAAAACAAGAACTGGATTTTTGGGAACTTTCTCCCAAAATGTTATCAGATTGTTGTCTACAGAAATATATCCAATCCGAGGCCGATATCCAGACGACACAGATGTTGAAGAAGACGTTTGAGGAATATGTACTGGACTATACTGAAGAAGAATGTCGTACAAGTCAAGTCAAGAGGATCCTCCGGAAGATATGGCTGACATTGGAGGAACCCTCATCATCCAGATTAGCTAAGGTGCTCTCTCTCACCCTCTCTCTTTCTTTGATATTTAAACATCTATATACGGGGTATTTATATTCTAAGCCAACTTAAATGTATTAAAATTCTTTCTGATTTCAGTCGGATTAGATTATTACTAGTATTTCCCTTAACTTTTGTTGGTGTTTTGGGCGCACATTGAAACAAAAGTTTTAAATGTCAATATATATCTTTTTCTTTTTAAAATTCGACGCAAAAATTCAAATACCCCCCCCCCCCCCTCAATAAAAAATTGCTTTCAGAATAATGTTCAAAACTTTTGAATTTTTTCCTCTGTTTCCTCTCTTTTTTTCGACTCGTTCTAAAGATTTAAAATACTGTAATGTATATACAGGGTTATTTTCGCTCCGTGTTATTTTCGCCCTTTCACGCTTGCAAACAATTTTGTGGCGTTTAAAATTAGTCCTAGTGCATAAGAAATTATACTGTAATGTTAGAATTCGCCTCGTTTTAAATTCGTCCATATGACGATAGGGCGAAAAGAGCGAAAATAAAACGGGGCGAAAATTTCCCTGCAAACAGTACTTATCTCCTAATTTGAGATACGTTCCAATATTGCTGTACAATAATACAATTTTCTCTGAATAGAAGAGGTAAAAGGTATAGGGAAAAAAATTCCTGAGTCAAAGTAATTCATAAAATAAGATTGTGTCTACGGTATTAAAGGAAAGTTATTTTCTGAACTGAATTTGGTTATAATTGCAAAATTTTTTATCGCACGACATTGATTTTCTGTTGTGCTTTTGACCCTCTTTGTTTAAAGTAACAAATCTTCAGTTAAACAAAATCGACATCCGAGGTTGGAAATGTATTTATCGATATCGACAAAGCTTTAGAAATCCTAGTAATAAGTAATGTGTTAAGTGGATGATAAGTATACTTTGGAATTTGGTTGTGGAATTTATTAAGCATGTAGATTGAAATTTAATACGAATAGTTTCAGATGAAGAAAAAAAACGGACTGCATTTATCAAGTGAAACTATACATCAGTACGTATGTTCTCGCTGAGTGATCAATGAAATATTTTATGATTTGTTTCTGGCAAAATTTGGAAAGTTGATTAAGACGAACATTTTTTTTTAATTTAGCAATGCAATACATGAAATATCCGTTGCTCATAATATCGAAAGCTACAATGTTGTGCAAAATCTAGAGGAGTAGAGGTATAATTTTTTTTTTAAATATTCAAACATACTGACTTAATCTAAAAAAAAAACTAGAGAAGAAAAACAAAACATTGAAAAGTTGAAGTCATCGCAATTGTCATAAGGTTTTGTTGTTAGTTACCATAAATTTCGATCCTTTCTAGTTTTGTTAGCAGGAACCAGTACATACTGATCTATTAAACAATCTATCTGATTTTTTTTTTCACTTCTAAATTATTGAACACACAAGGATACTAATGTTTTTCATTTCGCCCCTCAATCGTCTTAGCAAGAAACTAAGGATAATTGGTAAAGAAAGTCATATTTACTTACAATTGCATCTTTACGTTTATATTTTTCTAAGGTAGGAAGAAATAAATGCTTTTCTGTCAACATTTCATTTCTATGTCAGGGCAATTAAAATTTTTAAGGAAAATGATTTAGAGAAAGAACAATACTATAGCAGATTAAAATTCCTTGTTAGGAACTCACGCAATTATTATTTTAATTAGACGAAGATTAAAATATGTAAAAGAATTTTTGAATCGTTTTGATGTTGAATGTTTAAATTTTTGTTACATTCTAAATCGATTCCCTGAAGTACTAGTATCCCGTATGAATACATGTATTCATGTTGTTTTATACCCCGGTTTGCACAAATGGGCAAATATCGTGAATTCTACCCAGTAGAAATGACATTTCTGAAGATTAATTTTATTTTCTTGCTGGAAAAGCAGTCAATCAATAACGGAATACATGTAATTAGTTTTCTTTTATGCATGGTGACTCAATTTTTTTTATTTTAAACCAAACAGAGTTATGCTTGAGGATTGTTTTTGTCCCCCGCTTGAAAAGTGGGGGATATTAATTTGGGTTTGTCCGTCCGTCCGTCCGTCCGTCCGTCTGTCCGTCCGTCCGTCCGTCTTTCTGTCTGTCTGTAACGCTTTCGTTTCCACACTTTTGATATCTCGAGAACCCTTTGAGCTTTTGCAATGAAATTTAGCATAGCAACTCCCTATGGACTGATAAGACCCCTATTGATTTTGAGGTCAAAAGGTCAAAGGTCAAGGTCATAAATAAGCAAATTCTGTCTGTTAAAACACTTTTTTCCAAAAAATATCTCAAACCATTTAGCTATTGCAATGAAATTTTATATAACAACTCCCTGTGGCCTATATTTCAAAATTTATTTTTTGAGGTCAAAAGGTCAAAGTTCAAGGTCGTAAATTTATACATTCTGTCTGTATGTATCCGGGCGATATTTCAAGAAGATTTTGAGCTTATGCAATGTAATTTTATACCAAAACTCCCTAGGACGTCTCTCGCCCCACTCAAAGTGCCCCGCCCCGTTTGTTTTATTAGTATTTATAGTATTACATGGCGCTATTTTTAGCGCAGGGGCATGAGGAGAGTTATTGCGTATAAAACAGGTTCTTGGCGGACTTTATGTTCTTATTACATCTATTAGAACTGTTTAATAAAGGCTAAATAAATCAAACACCATGGATTGTGTAAAATTTTGACAATACCGAACATGAAAACATGAATATATACATGTATGTGACTTCACTTCTGCATATACTTCCCCCCGATTAAAGCGACTCCGTGGTCTAGTGGTTATGTCTCTCGCTTCAAATGTGAGAGGGCCCGGGATCGAATCTCGGTTGCATCGTTCCTTTCTTTTTTTTTTTTTTTTTTAAATACTTTTTTTTTACTAAATGATAGTATTCAGCATGTGAAATGAAAAATTTATGAGGTTATAAAATCATCATTACATTGTGATAAACATTCCATATAAAAAAATCTTCTATACACATAATAAAGAATAAGCAATCAAATCTTTATACATGTATGCATATTGACATACATGTATTTTATTTGCTTCAGTATACATGTATACATTTAATAATTCTACAAATTCAGTGGGGGAGCTTGTTTTATTTTAAACGGGGGACACGAATTCTCTGAATTAGCTTGTTTTTTCAGTTATTCTATCCATGGTGCCAGCTAATCAGATGCCAGTTTGATACGATTTTAAAAAAAGAAAGAATGTCGTCTTTGTTTTTATAATAAATAAAACTGCATTATAGCAAACCATGACTTTACTCCACATATGGAAATCCACCTTTTGTTCACAGTTCCTTTTCAAATGATGGATTTCTTAATAATAATATTTCAGTGTCGAGTAATTTTGAAATGCAGACAACTGATAAATGTGACCTTTTCTTCTTTTTTTTTTCTTTATGGAATTGAGTAAAAAAAAATATTAAAAATTCTAGTAAGTGATCTAACACACTCCAATCTTTCATCCTGATAAAAATAAATCTAATAAAGCTGTGACTCCATTTTTTAAAAAAGATTCCACATTTGATTAGCTGCAGATCTGTAGCTCTCCGAAAAAATATATTGATAGACCGGAGAGCTACAGTGCCAGCCATTGAAAAAACTGTATATTTATTGCGCACAAAAAAGTGCGCTGTTTCTCGATTTATTTCTCCATGTTTTTAAAACTGTAATCTCAAATTATTACTCACCGTGTGTTCCTAACATTTCATTGTTTCCACAACCAAACAATCTACATAATTGTTGTTAATAGTCCTCCTGGCCCTGATATTACAATCATCGGACATTTCGCTTATTTATACTGCCATTTTGGTTTCAAAGATAATTTGGTCCAACATGCTTCGTTCAGATGTCAACTACGAGAGTACTCGATAGAGGAGTAAGGATTTTTTTAATTCTAGATTTTTTTTTTTTTTTTTTTTTGCAATTTAGGTAAGAATTGGAGAACCGAGCGCATTTTTTTGTGCGCAATAAATATACAGTTTTCTTTAATGGGTGGCACTGTAGCTCTCCGGTCTATCAATATATTTTTTTCGGAGAGCTACAAATCTGCAGCTAACATTTGATATAAAAATATCAACTACCGTGTATTAGAAACTTTATACTATGTCACTACATTTAATGTTTAATGAGTCACGTAAATCAAATGTGGAATCTTTAAAATAAAAAAAAAAATTGAATCACAGTGTTTCCCAAATCAATAAAATAAAGACTTAAATATCAACACTTTTCACAAATAAATTATATTCTGTTTTTCTTACATTTAGGTCATTGTTTCAACAGTTAAATCTGCATATTATTTACGAGACTGATGATATCCTTAAATTGTTTGCCAATAACTTGCCTTGTTTTAGAAATTGTTCATACCTAGGACAAGCACTTGCGTATCGAATCTACTTAGGTACATTATGTCCGTATGCAAGTGACAATGGTATAGGCCTATTGTTACCTAAATAAGGCGACAATCTAGAAAAATTAGTCATCACATTTATCATAAAGTTTTGTAGTTATAACAGTAGCAATTTTGAAACTGAGCTACGATCAGAAAATTTCAGATTGTTTTTTACTGCATTACTGAATAACAATTACTCCTTTATGTTTCTAGGTTTTCAACTACATTTTCCTTGCAATTATAATCGTCTCCCTGGTAACTTTTGTGTTGGGTGCGCATCCGTCTTTCAGAGAAGAAAAGCTACCATACGCTGATCTGTTGATGATAATTGCGTACAAGGACATTCGCTTTTTCAAAGAGCTCAACTTGCAGAACCCCAAAGAAGTCATGCTTGGAACATCTCTCCCTAACGAAGCACTAAGGCATTGTGAAATGTTCACGTCCATTTTCTTCACCTTTGAATTAATCTTTCACTTCATATCTTGTCCAAGGAAACTGAAATATTTTCGATCAGCTTTAAACATCATTGACCTTCTCATAGTGGTTGCCATGTGGGTGACCTTTGCCCTCGAACAAGATCTGGAATTTCTAGTGACGCATTATGAACTGGTTCAATTTTATTTAGTGATAAAATCCCTGCTCATTTTGCGGCTATTTCGGGTGTTCAGACTGATGAAAGTATACTCTGGTTTGAGAATAATGATGATGTCGATTCGAGCTAGTTTTAGAGATCTGCTTCTCCTAACAATGACGTTTCTTATCACGTCACTGTTCTTTGCAAGTTTTATCTACTACGCTGAATTCTACGTGGCAGATTCTTTCTCGGATATTTTGATAGGAATATGGTGGTCAGTAATTACAATGACAACTGTGGGGTATGGAGACATGTTTCCAAAGTCTACGTTTGGGCACATTGTC
The DNA here is from genome assembly GCF_032062105.1 of Saccostrea cuccullata. Classification (NCBI taxonomy): domain Eukaryota; kingdom Metazoa; phylum Mollusca; class Bivalvia; order Ostreida; family Ostreidae; genus Saccostrea; species Saccostrea cuccullata. Next base: position 73,916 of record NW_026927209.1, on the reverse strand, counting down.
GGAGGCATATGTGCGTTTTCTGGTATGCTGATTTTGGCCATGCCTGTAGCTATCCTTGCAACAAACTTCAGCGATCTCTACCATAAAAACATTTTGAGACAAATGAAAAAACTTTACATTGATCGAAAAATTAAAGACGTTGACAAATTACACTCCTCCAGAGTGTCTCCAACAGACATTGGTGAAAAGCGTCCAGTTAAAGTGAAGTGTAAATGGTGATATCAGAAAAGCGGCCAGTTAAGGTGAAGTGTAACTGGTGATGTCAGAAAAGCGGCCAGTTAAGGTGAAGTGTAACTCGTAACTGGTGATGTCAGAAAAGCAGTCTGGTTGGCAATTACTGTTTCACTCGTTTCTTAATATTTTATAAATAACTAGAGCTGGCAGTTTTGGAATAGGTCATCCATGTAGCTCTAACTGCACGATTTCGCTAATACTATTTGTGGACTTAACATCATTGAAATGGTGACTAGCAGATCCGTGTACCAGCAATCTACCTTGATATCAGCAAGAAATCATCAACATTGGGGCAGTTTCAGACTTTGTCACTGTAAAGAATTTAACTGTTCGTAACCGTGTGCAATATAGAATACATGAATCCAGGAAGTGATTGAGAGAATAGACTCCAACTTATAGAATAACAACCTACATGTAGTTATATAATTCAAGGCGATTTCAATGGCGGGTATGAATAATTCATATTTTATTTCTTTAATGAAGTACATCGCTGAGACCTTTTAACCCGTTATGCTTGTTCATGAATAGTCTACATTTGTCCAGCAAAAATTTTGTATAGATTTTGCATTAAGTTCAGATTGTAGTCAGATATAATATATAAATAACATTTATCCATGCATCCGTTGTTAGTAATTTACTCAGGTTATCACTCTCAGTTCTCAAGACAATTCTTGAATCATAGTTGACCTTGAAAACGAATTTCACCTTCATTAAACGATTTTTATATTCACTGCTCATCAGAAACGAACCATGGCATTAGATATTTCTTTGCGATAGCTGACATTAGCTTTCACAATAAGGTTCAAACACTTCATTAAATTTAAACAATTCCAATATCTTAATGCAGACTTAGCAAGTTAAAGAGAATTCGTTATTGTTATCAGATATGACCGAGATCGTCTTTTGAATATCGTTCTCACATCATGCCTGATTAAGTAATGACGACGGTTGATCCGAAAGTTTGTAGATTTCTTTCTTTTTCACATTCCATTTACTTTTTAAAGTCAGTCTTACTTGTTTCCTTAAAATAGAACTAATATTACATAATATTGCATGCATATATTATATCACCTTTAGAACCAATTTGTTCATCATTTCAAAATTGTTGTTCATATTTTGAATTTACTGTTTAATAAAAATATAAACTAAACATAGGTAATCAGAGATTACAGAGTTCACCTCAACGAATTTTGTCTTTAAGTAAGGCAAAGTCACACAATTACCCAACAAAAAGTGTACACCCAAACATGCAAAATTTATGCAATTTTGATCTGATACTTTGGTATAGACCTATATAAAAGCTATTTTTTCATCACGAAAATGTGATTAAAGTCCAGCATCTGAAGAAAGTTTAAGAGTTTTCATCCCTCGATGCATCATTTGGGCACGTTTCCGTTGGTTTACATAAGCCTTACAGTTTCTTGGAAATATACCTGCATCCATAACTTTTACCTGGTCCATTATCTGGAAAATGTATGTCGAATTCAGCATCCGGAGCATCCTCAGATGTATCATCCATGCGAGGTTGCACAACATAGGGATAATAGTTACTTAGAAATGAAACCTGCATAAAAATTTAACCTCTTCACTCATCCAGATAAAAATGTAGGTCAGATTCAGCTAAATGTATCATCCATGCAAGTTTGGTCATTAAAGAGCTCATAGGTACTTGGAAATGAATCCTGCACCAAAAACTTTAACATGTTCACCATGTTCACTCATCCAGAAAATGTAGGTCAGATTCAGCATCCAAAGGTAGTTTGGTAGAATGCATCCTAAGATGCATCATCCATGCAAGTTTAGTCATTATAGGGCTCTTAGTAACTTGGAAATGAAACCTGCACCAAAAACATTAACCTGTTCACTCATCCGGAAAATGTAGGCCAGATTCAACATCCGAAGCAAGTCTGGTAGTATGCATACTAAGATGTACCAATCCATGCAAGTCTGGTCATTGTAGGGCTCATAGTATCTTGGAAATGAAACCTGCACCAAAAACTTTAACCTGTTCACTCAACTGGAAAATGTAGGTCAGATTCAGCATCTGAGGCAAGTCTGGTAGTGTTTATTGCATACCAAGATGTACCATCCACGCTAGTTTGGTCATTATAGGGCTCATAGTATCTTGGAAATGAAACCTGCACTAAAAACTTTAACCTGTTCACTCAACCCGAAAATGTAGGTCGCATCTGAGGCAAGTCTGGTAGTATGCATACCAAGATGTACCATCCACACAAGTTCATACATGTTGGAAAAGAAGACACTAAGTATATTAACAATAATTAGTCAAGAACATTTTCAAAATTTGACACATTAAATAGACATTTCCAATTGGACCATCTTTTTTTATAAAAAGTATTTTCTGACAGCTTTTCTTCTAAAGTATAGTAATTATATAAAACTCTCAAAATATCTTTGAAAACAATACAAGAGTTGTTTCTGGATTGCTGAAATAAATATTTCTTCACTAACAGAATAATCAAGTTTATAGCTACATGATCTTTTTCAAAACTACCAAAACTAACAGTCTTTACATCAAATTCAATTCTTTTACCAGACTTTTGAAAAATCCAATCTGACAGTGCCAGCCAAACCACAGAAACTTGGGGACAGTAAAAAAATAAATGTTTAATTGTTTCTGGTTCTTGTTCACATATTGAACAAAGTGGAGAATCTTTAATTTTAGACAAGTGTAAGTATTTATTTGTACCTAAAATTCAATGAATAATTCTATAATTGAACCATATCAGTGCTGAATCTTTAGTTAAGTATTTTAAGTTTGTTTAAATATGTTTCCACTTAAAATCAGATTCCAACTTTAAATCAATAGCCCATTTGTTTTCACAAATAGGTCTGTGCTGTATTTTAGACATTAAATGATCATAAATATTTCTGGATCCTTTTTTATTCTGACAAAGTATTTTTAAAAATTCAGGTTGGTATGGTTTACCAGAAGTAGTTTTTGACAATTGTTTGACATTTGGCCATGAGTATAAAACTGCTTGCTTTAGTCCCTCATAAGTAGTGAATGGCAACTTAACTAAATAATCATTTGTGATACTTTCATAACTAATAAAATTGCCTTCTGTATCAAATAAATCATGCACTACATGGAACCCTTTTTCATACAATGTCTTATAAAATACACATTTATTTTGAATCTTTATCTTATTATTATACCACAATGGTTCTAACAATATATCTACATCATGAAAATTAAAACTTTCTAAAAATTCAGCAAAACAAAGCAAAATTTCTTTCCAAAAAATATTTTGTATGATTTTTGCCCTTTGTTTACAATATTCAGATCCAACCTGACAAAGTTTATTAATATTACAACCAGTAATTTCAGAAAAAATGTTTATCCAGTTTGAATTATTTGTAAATATTCTTCTAATCCATGTCAATTTTAGGGATTTAATAAATGTTTCTATATTAGTCATTCTACATCCACCTCTCTCAAAGTCTAACTGTAATGTTTTTCGAGATATATTTTATCAATTTTATTTCCCCAAATGAATTTATAAAGAGTTTTTTTTCTAGTTGCTGTATCCACTGCACCCTTGGTTTCGGAAGACAAATAAATAAGTGTGTAAACTTTGATAAAAGCAAACTTTTTACTACTGTTATTTTTCCTAAAGGTGAAATATTTCTTTTAGACCAATGATTTATTTCTTTCTGAATAAGTTTAAATTTATTATCAAAATTAAGCTCTTCCATCTTTTCAAGATTTGTAGTGTATGTTATGCCTAGAACAGTAAATGGTTCAGTTGTCCATTTTAATCCTGTATCACTACATAAAGTATTTTCTGTTTTAATTTTAGATCCAATCCAGGCTGCTTTTGTTTTTGAAATATTAGGCTTTAATCCAGAGAATTTTGAGAATTGAAAAAGAAGATCAAGTGCACTTTTAAAACTCTCTGATCCATCCAAAAAAAGAACTGTGTCATCTGCATGTTGTAGTAGACAAACTTTTTCCTTCCCTATTTTAATGCCTTTGATATTTTTATTTTGTCGTATCATATGTCCTAAAATTTCTACACAAAGGTTAAATAAATACGGAGATATCGGGTCACCCTGACGACACCCCTACCGATTTCAAAAAATTTAGAGAAAATGCCATTTTGAATAACACATAATTTAGCTTTATTATATAGTACTGAAACCCATTTAATAAGGTCAGGGCCAAAATTAAACCACAAGTCTCTGTCGAGACTGAAGCTCTACTGGTTTGTACTTATAGCAAAGGAAGAGAAAAGTTCTTAAGAAGTTGGGAATTGAAACTTTACCACAGCAATAAAAAGAATAATGATCCTTGATTAAGTCTCTTTATGTTCTTAGTATAGTCTACTTGCATGCCACATTATATTATAATCAGACTTAAACTGCAGGAGGAGTAGCATTTTGAGATTTTTTAACAGAAATTTCTATTTTTAGTTACCATGGCAACACCGTTCATCGAAATCAAAAACCAATATATAGAATTACGTATCTTAGTGTAGTCTACTTATGTGCCAAGTTATACTGAAATCAGACCAAAACTGTAGGAGGAGTAGCATTTTGAAAGAATTTCACAGAAATTTCTATTTTTAGTAACAAGGCAACACTGTTCATCGAAATCAAAAACTGATAAACAGAATTATGTATCTTAGTGTAGTCTACTTGTATGCCAAGTTATATTGAAATCAGACCAAAACTGTAGGAGGAGTAGCATTTTGAAAGAATTTCATAGAAATTTCTATTTTTATAACAACGGCAACACCGTTAATCGAAATCAAAAACCGATACACAGAATTATGTATCTTAGTGTACTCTACTTGTGTGCCAAGTTATATTGAAATCAGACCAAAACTGTAGGAGGAGTAGCATTTTGAAAGAATTCCACAGAAATTTCTATTTTTAGCAACAACGGCAACACCGTTCATCGAAATCAAAAATCGAAACAAAGAATTATGTATCTTAGTGTAGTCTACTTGTGTGCCAAGTTATATTGAAATCAGACCCAAACTGTAGGAGGAGTAGCATTTTGAAAGATTGTTTACAGACAGACAGACAGACAGTCGGACAGACAGACGGATGGACGACGGACGCATTACTATCGCATAAGCTCTTCTGGCCTCTGACCAGAAGAGCTAAAAACTGCAACGTATTGTACATAAATTTCCATGATATGGAGTCAAATGCTTTTTCAAAATCTATTAGTAATATCATACCAGGAATATGGTTATCATATGTGGCATTAATTACATCATAGATCATTCGTGTATTTTCCCCAATAAATCTATCTCTAAGAAAGCCCTTTTGATTGTCATGAATTAAATAGTTGAGAACGTTTTTAATCCTATTTGCTATACATGATGAAGCAATTTTATATGTAGTATTAAGAAGTGATATTGGTTGCCAATTTGAAAGGAATTCTCTTGGTTTATCACCTTTTGGTAATATAGAAATAATTCCCTGTTTCTGAGTTATGGATAATTCTCCCTCATTAAATCCAAAATTTATTGATCTGATAAGAAAGCTTCCAAGATCCTTCCAAAAAAATTTAAAAAATTCTACTGTAAAGTCATTACCTGGACTTTTATCATTACTCATTTTTTTTTAACGCAGATAGGACTTCTTTATATGTTATACATCCTTCTAAATTATTGGACATGTTGTCATCCAGAACCTTGATATCATCTTTATTAATTATATGTTCTAGATTCACATCTTGTAATTTATTATCAAAGCAAGAGTATAGGTTCTTATAAAATTTCTCAATTTCTGATAAAATTTCTTCCTGTGAGGTAATAATATTACCATTGCTGTGCATGAGTTGGTTCACAGTTTTATTAATAAAATTTCTTCTTTCTAAACTAAGAAAATATCTTGTCGGTTTTTCACCCTGTTCAGTCCACTTACAGCAATATGAGCTGTATCCTCGAAAATTTTATTTTGCTGGTAAAATGTGCTATTATGATTAATTTGTATGTAATTTAAACCCTTATGACCAATAAGCCCAAAATAAAGTTTAAAAATGTTTCAGAGGAAATATTTCTGTACAACCGAACATACAGTTTTATATAGGAAATCATTATTGTACAGGACGACAATAATTCAATTTTGCTTCAATCAAAGCTAATAAAAAATTTTCCATCGGGAATATGAACAACAGAAGTTTATAAATAATTTATTTCTCTGTCATTAAATTAGTTAATCGCAAATTTGCAATAAAATTTTCCGATGTCAAACATGCAGCTCATATTGCTTTAAGTTTTGTTCTAACAAAAAGCCCTTTTATATATTCTTTTATTTCTTCTAAAATCCACAAAAGTTTGGTCATTATAGGGCTTACAGTTACTTGGAAATGAGACCACCAAAAACATTAACCTGTTCACTCATGCGGAAAATGTAGGTCAGATTCAGCATCCGAAGTAAGCCTGGTAGTGTGTGCATCCTTAGATGTATCATCCATGCAAGTTTGGTCACATAGGGCTTATAGTTCCTTGGAAATGAGACCTACACCAAAAATATTAACCTGCTCCAAAAACATTAACCTGGTCATTCCTTTGCTGAAATTACAGCATCTGAAACTTTGACTGGTACAATGAAACACACTAAAAGCATCTACCATGCATGTCTAATCAATATAGGACACAGAAGTACTTTAAAAGAAAACCGCTCCAAAAAACTTAACCTGGGATGCTGACGCCTACACCAATGCCGAGGGTATTACAGAAGCTCCCCCAACTTCGTTGAGGTGAGCTAAAAATTATAAGCGATATCTGTCATTTTTATAAACATATTCAATGACTGCCATGTCTGAATCTGTTGTTCACATTCACTTGTGTCTGAGAAATAAAGTGAGGTAATGGAGGACGAAGACCTTCTCTTTGTTCCTTACAGATCGTTTGAGACCAGTCACAGACACATATAAAATCAGTTTATTCACATAACCATGACACATGTGTATGGAATACCAAACACAATTTGCACTCAATACACACATCTAGAAATCTAACATGACATGGCATCTGATATCAGATCTAAGTTGATTTTACACATACATCTCTTTTACTCCTTTTTTACATACTTTACAGACATACACATGGTATGAACAAATATAAAAATGTATATCATGTAGTATATTAAATGGTGAGTTCATGTAGCAGAAATTTGTATTAAATAACTGACACATGATGTTGCAGAGTTGTGAAATGAATTAATGATCACACAGTCGTAGAAAAGCTCAACTTCACTACTGTAGATGACCCCATTCACTCAGTCTCCCACCGACTGTCTGTACTGCTAGGATATATAGAGTATCCCCCCGACTGTCTGTACTGCTAGGATATATAGAGTATCTCCCCCGACTGTCTGTACTGCTAGGATATATGGAGTCTCCCCCCCTCCCACCGACTGTCTGTACTGCTAGGATATGTACAGTCTGTGATAGTCATTGGCACCGAATCCTCCGTTACATTTGGGACACTTTCTCTGTCGCGTCTCGTACCGAGTCTTTAAACACTCCAGACAGAACACATGAAAACACTTTGTCAAAACTGCGTCTTTCTTGTTCACTTTACAGGAAGGACAAGTCAGTTGTTCCTGCGAAAAGATAATATATGTAATACTAGATTATAACAAGTTTTTTTTTTAAAATGACAGCCTGACTTTTGTAGGACAATATTTTATCAGTTGATGTGGTTCAGTTTATTAATAGACACTGATGTCAATGTACTAAATATTACTGTATTTTGGGAATGTAGGACTTACCAATTTATAAAAAATTTCACTCTTAGGTTTTCAAAACTAAGCAGATTCTTGCATCAAATTAAAACATTACTTTTTGAATGGGAGATAAATATGAAATAGCACTCTCTACATGGTGTCCCTAATGGGTTTTGTGTTTTAACATTTTGACACTGGCTTTTTATTTTTGACCCCCCACATCAGTGTGTTTTTGAAACTGGTTATCTAGTATTTTTCTTACATGTATGCCAATGAAAAGCCATATGTTACACAATCCACAAAACATACCAAACTACGTAAGAACTGATATATTTCCCCAAGAAACCAGAAGTCTCTGTCGAGACTGTAGCTCTACTGGTATGTACTTATCAAAAACCATTGCACTATTTTATGTATCTTTGTGTAGTCTACTTGTGTGCCAACTTATTTTGAAATCAAAATAGAACTGTAGAAGGAGTAGCGTTTTTAAGGAATTTCACAGAAAATTCTATTTTTAGTAACCATGGTAACACCGTTCATCGAAATCAGAAACTGATGCACTATTCTATGTATCTTAGGGTAGTCTACTTGTGTGCCAAGTTATACTGAAATCAGACCAAACCTGTAGAAGGAGTAGCGTTTTTAAAGAATTTCACAGAAAATTCTATTTTTAGTAACCATGGCAACATCGTTCATCGAAATTAAAAACCGATGCACTATTCTATGTATCTTAGTGTAGTCTACTTGTGTGCCAAGTTATATTGAAATCAGACCAAAACTGTAGAAGAAGTAGCGTTTTTAAGGAATTTCACAGAAAATTCTATTTTTAGTAATCATGGCAACATCGTTCATCGAAATTAAAAACCGATGCACTATTCTATGTATCTTAGTGTAGTCTACTTGTGTGCCAAGTTATATTGAAATCAAACTAGAACTGTAAAAGTAGCGTTTTTAAGGAATTTCACAGAAAATTCTATTTATAGTAACCATGGCAACACCGTTCATCTAAATTAAAAACCGATGCACTAATCTATGTATCTTAGTGTAGCCTACTTGTGTGCCAAGTTATATTGCAATCAGACCAAAACTGCAGAAGGAGTAGCGTTTTAAAGGAATTTCACAGAAAATTCTATTTTTAGTAACCATGGCAACACCGTTCATCGAAATCAAAATTCGATGCACTATTCTATGTATCTTAGTGTAGTCGACTTGTATGCCAAGTTATATTGAAATCAGATCAAAACTGTGGAAGGAGTAGCGTTTTAAAAATTCTCTGTTTACTAACCATGGCAAAACCGTTCATCGAAATCGAAATCCGATGCACTTTGTATCTTAGTGTAGTCTACTTGTGTGCCAAAGTATATTGAAATCAGACCAAAACTGTGGAAATAGCGTTTTAAAGGAATTTCACAGAAAATTCTATTTTTAGTAACCATGGCAACACCGTTCATTGAAATTAAAAACCCATGCACTATTCTATGTATCTTAGTGTAGTCTACTTGTGTGCCAAGTTATATTGAAATCAGACTAAAATTGTAGGAGGAGTAGCGTTTTGAAAAATTGTTTATGACCAGACGGAAAAGGACAGATGACAGACAGACAGACGGACGGACGCCGGACGCATTACTATCGCATAAGCTCTTCTGGTCTCTGACCAGTAGAGCTAAAAATTGCTGATGAAATTTTAATGTGGACCACTTATTTTCTGTCTTTAAAAATTCTAATGCAGTATAAAAAAAGAAAAAAAAACATTTCTGACAAAGTGAAAAGAACATGCTATTCCTGTACTACATCGACAGAAATAAATATTTCATCTAGTTTTTTCCTTTCTTGTTCACAATATTCATGCTGATGAACAAAATCAATATCATTACCACATATCCTACAAGTTTCCACTTTAAATAAGGAATGATACAATGGAAGAAAGTGAATGCAGATTAACTTTTAAGTTCATATTTAAAAGAAATAGCACAATGGAAGAAACTACTTTCCCATGAAAAGCTGCATATCTATCCTTAAATAAAAGTAGACTACCTTTTTGTGCAAAGTTTACCCTTTGACCTCTTACAATGTACTCAGCTATATTTGCTCAACTAGAAAGCCAGACAGTTACCTTCCTACATTGATTTTATAAATATTGAACTTACCTTGTACTCCATTATTTCTGCTATTTGACCCTTACTTTATGCTCAGCTATTTCTGCCCTTTGACCTCTGACCTTGTACATCACTATTTCTGCCCTCTGACCCGTTACCTTGTAAACTGCTGACCTTGTAAACTGCTATATTTGCCTTTTGACCATTACCTTACACTCTGCTATATTTGCCCATTACTGTATTTTTGCCCTTTAACCCCTTACCTTGTACTCTTCTATTTTCCACTGACCTTTACCTTGTCCACTGCTATAATTGCCTGCTGAACTCTTGCATTGTCCTCTCCTATTTTTGCCCTTTGACCCCTTACCTTGTACTCTATTTTTGCCCTCTGACCCCTGACCTTGTCTTCTGTGATATTTGCCATTTGACCCCTTACCTTGTACTCTGCTATTTCTGCCATCAGGACCTCATCTGCAAATTGCACAGCATAATTTCTTGATAACAAAACTGTAACCAACATTTTTTTGGCGACTTTACTTTAATTTAACGGGGTTCAAAATTAATTTTCGTGCGCTTTTTTTGCAAGTGCAAAAGGGCGCGAGAAATATAACGACATGGCTCTCGGCCTCATGAAAATTTCCCACGCGAATAAAAGTTGGTTTATAGTTAAACCCTATTGGTATCAGAAGTGTGTGATATCCTATTTTTTAACAAGAGGCCCATTTAACCCCTTATCTTGTACAACTTTCCAACAAATGAAATTTGATTCATGTTTTAAACCAGAGGCCATGGAATTCCACAATTTTGACCTTGTCCTCTGCTATATTTATACCTAGCAGAGTAACAAAGAGAAAATGCTTTCTTGCATTGTCCTCTCCTGGGGCCATTTTTTTTGCCCTTTTATAAATTTTATTTCCTGTTTTGATTAATACCAAAGTGCATATTTCAAACAATTAAATTATTTCAGACTATGTTAACCCCCCCCCCCCCCCCAAGTACCTCTGTCCCAGGGGCCTTGTCTAACTGTGATTTCTTCATCAAAAATATATACTGCCATTTGACCCCTTACCTTGTACTCTGCTATTTCTGCCATCAGGACCTCATCTGCTGCTCCAGCCATCTCTATCTTTTTACTTCTCTCCAGCTTCCTTTGTAGCTTGACTATCTCCTCCTGGTGATAAAAAACAAAAGTAACTAATCAAGCTGGACCAACAGAAAAATTACTGTAAACCAACATTTTTTTTAGACGACTTTAACGGGGGAACACTGGTTCACAACGATTAATTTTCGTGATCAAGCTTTTTTTGCATCTGTTGTTAATAGACAAAGAGACTTTAAGGACCGGTTCACAGTGACAAATATTCACGACGACACGGCTCTCGGGAACCTCATGAAAATTTCTCGCATGCGAATAAAAGTTGGTTTAGAGTAGTTAAAATGAAATTTATCAATATTGGTATCACAAGTGTGTGATATGATCTACTAGCACGTCTAATTAACAAGATAAGTAATCAATGATTACATAGACTATCTCAATGAATTTTGCATTATGTACAATAAGACCCAGTATCATCATTATCTTTCAGTTGCATATTAGACTGAATGTGTGCCGTTAAAAATAAATTTCATCATGCCCAATTGCAATAAAGAGACCAGTCATTCTACCAAATTTCCAAGACATATAAATAAAACATCTGCTTGATCAGAGATGCTCTAATAAAATGATTAAGACAGCCAGTCTTTCTACTTTGAACTTCTTAATTAATCCATTTCTGGAGGCAATTCCACTCATAACTCCAACTGTGGCCCTTCCCTACCTCAAGTTGTCTTCATTTGAACAAATTTGATTCTTAACTAGATGTCGGGGCTTTTGTATAACCAGTTATATGAATAATTATGACTTTGTTATTCTTGAAAAGAAGATTTTAAATGTTAGTTTTCTATGTATTCCTTTATATAAATTTGATCTCTTGTTGCTGCCCCATCCTAACCTCATAGCTCATGATTTGAACAAACTTGAGTGTACACTATCTGAGAACGATTCCATTACATTAATGTTTATGAGGATCAATAAAGATATTTCTTATATGTGTATATATTCCCAAGTTAAAAATTTGATTCCCTGCAATTATCACATCTGTGGTGTATCCTTTTCTTAAGATTGAAGTGATATAAAATAAGAGAGTTCTTTCCTTTGAATGAATGACTCTTCTCAAGTTCCCATAGAGAAACGCAGGATAGACCAAGGACAAAGTAATCCTTATGTGTCTTTCATGCTATTCAAGAAACAAAACAGGAGCAGTGTGCAGCATAAGCTAGACTTTAAGTTACAGTATTTGAGGTGCCCTGATAGAAAAGTAGAAAGACTGAATATAGAGTCTTTATGTTTCACAAAAATTACCTGCATTCGCTTGTACTTAAAGGATTCTTGTTCCACTGCCCCAGTTTTTTCAGCTACAGAGACCTGAGCCTCTTTCAGCTGGGCCTGGTATTTGTCAAGGTGCAGTTTTAAGTCTGCTGCTGTTTGTGAACTTTCTACAGCTTTTCTTTTGTGCATCTCCATTGCCTGTTGAGTTAACCTGAAAGTAATGTTACAGATACTGGAAAACTGCCTGTAGTGTACTGAGGTAAATAGCTATCTATGCCTTTGTCATACAATGATGTAGGTTTAAATTCAAAATACACCAATAACTTGATATTCTAGCTTAAATTTCAACTGGACACAGAGATTGTAGAGAGTGTGTTCTTACCCTGCTACTTCTACATTATAGAAAGTGTGTTTTAATAACCCTAACTCCTTCTCCATTGTGTACAGTGTGTTTTACTTACCCTAACTCCTTCTCCATTGTGTACAGTGTGTTTTAATAACCCTAACTCCTTCTCCATTGTGGACAGTGTTTTACTTACCCTAACTCCTTCTCCATTGTGGACAGTGTGTTTTACTTACCATAACTCCTTCTCCATTGTGGAGTGTGTGTTCTTACCCTAGCTCCTTCTCCATTGTGGAGCGTGTTCTTACCCTAGTTCCTTCTCCATTGTGAAGAGTGTGTTCTTACCCTAGCTCCATTTAGTTTGTAGAGAGTGTGTTTTACTAACCCTAGCTCCTTCTCCATTGTGGAGAGTGTATTTCACGTATCCTAGCTCCTTCTCCATTGTGGAGTGTATTCTTACCCTAGCTCCTTCTCCATTGTGGAGTGGGTGTTTTACTTACCCTAGCTCCTTCTCCATTGTGGAGTGTGTGTTTTACTTACCCTAGCTCCTTCTCCATTGTGGATAGTGTGTTTTACTTACCCTAACTCCTTCTCCACTGTGGACAGTGTTTTACTTACCCTAGCTCCTTCTCCATTGTGGACAGTGTACCCTAACTCCTTCTCCATTGTGGATAGTGTGTTCTTACCCAAACTCCTTCTCCATTGTGGACAGTGTTCTTATCCTAACTCCTTCTCCATTGTGGAGTGTATGTTTTACTAACCCTAGCTTCTTCTCCACTGTGGACAGAGTGTTTTACTTACCCTAGCTCCTTCTCCATTGTGTTCATTGTACCATAACTCCTTCTCCATTGTGTTTAGTGTTCTTACCCTAGCTCCTTCTCCATTGTGGAGTGTATGTTTTACTAACCCTAGCTCCTTCTCCACTGTGGACAGAGTGTGTTACTTACCCTAGCTCCTTCTCCATTGTGTTCATTGTACCATAACTCCTTCTCCATTGTGTTCAGTGTTCTTACCCTAGCTCCTTCTCCATTGTGGAGAGTGTGTTCTTACCCTAGCTCCTTCTCCATTGTGGAGAGTGTTCTTACCCTAACTCCTTCTCCATTGTGGAGTGTGTGTTCTTACCCTAGCTCCTTCTCCATTGTGGAGAGCGTATTCTGCAGGATCTGTTCCTTCTCCTCCAGTTTGCGGACCACCAGGTTCTGTGCCTCCACCTGGGACTGTAAGGTCACCACCTGGTCCGCCAGAACCTCCTTCTCCTCTCTCAGCAACTTCTGGATTTGATTGGCTTTTATTCTCTGTATAGACCAATAAGAACACTTTAAATCTACCTGATGGGGCACATTGATCAACTTTCAGAAACAGTGTACGAATATTTTTTTTTTATGTAAAATATGTTCATATTTTCTTTTAATAGCATAATTTAATTTTTCATTTATAATATCTACATATATTTCTTCAATAGTTGACCATAAACATTTATTTTGTCTATTATCTACTGGTTAAATTTCAACTTCAGATCCTTGCACCATACCATATAATGATAGTTTGTTACCTCTGACATGAGTTTGAAGTTGGCGTCATCTTTCTCCTTTAGCTGCTGTAAAAGTCTCATGTTCTGTTCCTGCATATCTTCAAAAGCCTGACCTGTGACCTCCATCTCATTCAACAAGGCCTCTTCTCTCTATGGACACAAACACATCTTATAAAGCTTGAACAATTAATTAACATCTGCCTCCTCTTCAATTAAATAAAGTAATCCTCATACAAAATGGGAATTGAGTATCCCAATTTATTTAACAATTTCACAGTTTGCTGGAGCATAGAAATTTACCTGTTGTGGCAGTACAGCTTAAACAATGGAATAAAAATCTTATATCAATATTTCTTATTCTTATCAGTTTGCATGTAAATGTTTGATTTGTGACATTTCTGCTTTGTAACATGAAGGTATTGGGGGAAGGCGAGAACATGCTTTTGATAATCTCTCTGAATGCTGCGGCTTTTAGACTACTCTATACCTGTTTTTGGGTTGCTAAATTCTTGGAGAGCTCTGTGATTTTCTCCTCCATTTTACTGATCTTCTTAATGGCGTCCTCTTCTGCTAATTTCCTCTTCTCCTTTCTCTCATTCTCCTGCATTCTTTTGATCTGAGCTTTCAGATCATCAATTTCTTGTCGGAATTTCTTTTCACAGGCCATTAACTGAAATGAATCATGAGGCAATGAAATAAAACATAAATGCAAGTTGAATAATTTAAAAAAAAATTGCTTTTCTTTTTTTCCTGTTTAAAGGATACAGTCATTCCCATTCCATGAGTTTTCTTTATGTACAATGTATAAGACTATAACTGTTTGATTTTGTTTGACTCTACCTGTACTTTGTCTCGCTGTTCTTTTGGAGCACTCTTGTACATGTCCAGTAGAAGCTTTAGTTCTTTCTGACTGGCCTGGGCTTGTCTGAATTACAAGGACATACAAATCTTACAAGGGACATTACTCTACATTCTAACCTGCTCTGTGTACACAGATTTTTCTGTTCATAAAAACATCTGTAAGTCATAAATGTGTCTTGTAAATATTTCTCTAATTGGTTCAATTGGCCCTGTTGTCAAATTTTGATTTTAAACTATCTAAGAATCATAGAAATACTGTCCTTTTGATAAAAAAAGTTAGCATGATACTTCCCACAAAAGACTATATACCATTTAAACATCAGATTTTAGTGGGAATAACAATAAGTATTATATACTTAATATCATTAAATATAAATGGAAAGTTGTAACTCAAAACAAATTAATGTACATATCTTGTACACAAATCCCAACACCTTCATCTTTAAAAGCAAACTGATTTCAGTATAAGAAATATATTGATTTTTCAAATTTCTTTTAAGATGAATGACGGCCAAAAAATAAATTCAATTTGGTAAATTCCAAGCTCTTAACTTGATAAAAACAAAAACAAGTAAACAAAATTGACATGCATTTATCACTTGACACCAACCTTTTAAAATACCTAATAAAAAGAAATTGGTTTGAAACAAATATGAAATATAACTTTCCATTCATGGTAAAATCAAGCCCATCCTTTAATTTTTTTTATTTCCTCCATAATTTATTTAATGCTTTGTTTTAGAAATAATAAGTTTAATTTTTTTGCTTCTCGTGATACATGTAGAGTTAGTGGTACATATATTGTTAATAATAATACTTATGAAAGCACTCCAATTTTATTGTAGGAACTGTACCTTTAATAATACTGAGTTACATATGTACATTAAAATATCATAAAATTGTTAAAATTCCTGTATTACACATTTACTTTATTTTATACTAAAAGTAACTCCTTGGATAAATAAAATATTTATCCAAACGTTTTTCACAAAGCTATGTTTTACACAGTTTTATTTCACCCAAATGCCATTGTTCTGATCAGACCAAGCTAAGCCCTCATTCCCTCACTTACTTAAGCTGAGCTCTAATATACGAGGGTTGATCCAAAAGTTCGTGGAATTTCTTTCTAAAATTTTATCGTGATTTGTTGAAAACAAACAATAGGCATATTAATAATATAGAGTCATACTGCAACAATATTGGAAAATTTCACCCCGTTCCAATTACCAATAAGGTCACACGAGCTTTCTGAAAATGGATAGTTGTGAAACCCGGGGGAGACTTCGACGTAACGTTAAGTTAGGTATGTCACGTCACGTTTTAGAAGCATCTCACTCTACTGTTCAATTCAAATACATAATTCTACAAAATACTGCACTTTTGTCCATTTTTTTTTCTCAAGCAAAGCCTGGGTTTCCTCTCGTAACAACTTATCTTCATTTTTCACTCATATTTCAAAATACTCCCCATCTTTCCATGTGATATTCAAATTTCAGTAGCAATGTCAAGAAGAGTACGTCAGCTGACAACGTCCATTAACGCTTTTAATTTGTCTAGGGGGATAAACACTTAAAACAGAGCTTCCAAAAGGCGGCCACATCTTTAATCAACGTCCATGGATCAAAGTTCTGTTTTTCTTTTCTTACGACACTGGAACCCAGTAGCTAAATGCATTTTTTCCCAATCATATGTCTATAATATACGCGGTTAAGATAGAGTGGTCCCGGGATTTTCATAAAACTTATGACTTCACCTAAATTTGACGTTGTTTAACACCCTAAAGATGAACAATAAATCTTCAACTAATGAACTAAATATCCAGTAAACTCATTAAAAATCTCACACAAAGGTTTATAAAAGATCAGGCAATCGTAATAATGACATAATTTTCTTTTTCTGTAACACATTGGGCAATTTTATTCTCATTTCAAGAATTAAGAATTAAATTGATAATAAATGTTTGATGTCTCCCCCGCATTTCCAAACATCCATTTCTATGGCAACTGCCATAGAGTAACTATCACAAATATCCAAAATAGTATTTTATTTAAAATATTCAACAAGTGTCTATATTCTGTTTTGCAATTTTTAATCAATTTCAATTATAAATAAATAAAATATGAAGAAATTCCACGAACTTTTGGATCAACCCTCATACATGTATCAACTTACTTGAGCTGAGCTCTGATACTGTAAACCAACTTTTATTCGCGTGCGAGAAATTTTCGCGAGGTTCGCGAGAGCCTTGTCATCACGAATATTTCTCGCCGCGAACTGGTCCTAGAAGTCTCTGTTTCTGTTAAAAACAAAACCAAAAAAGGCTTGATCGCGAAAAATTATCGTCGCGAACTACTTTACAACAGGTTAATCGCGAAATAAAGTCGTCGCAAATAAAAGTTGGTTTACAGTATACCATGACTTACTTGAGCTGAGCTCTAATATATCATGACTTACTTGAGCTGAGCTCTAATATATCATGACTTACTTGAGCTGAGCTCCCATATCATGACTAACTTGAGGCTATCCCCCATATCATGACTTCTTCGAGCTGAGCTGACCCCCCATATCATGACTAACTTGAGGCTAGCCCCCATATCATGACTTCTTCGAGCTGAGCTGAGCCCCATATCATGACTTACTTGAGCTGAGCTCTCAGTTCCTTGATGACCTCCAGGTCAGTCTTGCCTTTCTCCCTGTACTCAAAGTCTTCCTTATCCTCCTCCTTCCCAGGGTCCCCCTCAGTCTTAGTTCCTGTGTGTGGGGGTGAGGGCACTGTCTGGGTGGGTGTGGCAGTCCCGGGCTCCCCTCCCCCTCCTGATCCACCAGAATCACCCTGTACACCACCCCCTGCTGGATTTTCTGCTTGCTCTTGTTTTTCCTCTGGTTTAAATCCCTCGGCTTTCATCTGGTACAAATTTAGATAAAAAATAATAAATTTATCTATGTTCTTCCAAACCTGGTTGGCGATACCATTGTTGTAATTACAGCAAAACGCAGTTTAACAAAGTCCATGGGACCTATGAAATTACTTCACTATATCCATAATTCGTTATAACCATATAAGTAATTCATTAAATTCATATAGCCGGGGATCCAAGATGACTTCGCTGTATCCGTGAATTCGCAATATCCGTGTTTATACGTTTTTACTGTAGGTTTCTCACAATACTAGAGTATGCTTCTTACAAATTAGGGCTGTCATGGTTCATAATTTTTCGGGTTGGGTCAGTTCAAAATTGTTTAGGCTTGGTTCCAGAACACTTCAGTTAGCCGTGAAAGCAATATTGCAAATAGTATGCAAACTCATTAAGATTTGAAATATTTGTGGTGTGTAGTCTGTTTTAACCAACCTTATTCATTTCTGCCTGGATTTCCCTTGCTCTTCGTCTGGAGCGGCTGGCTTCTGCTTTTAACTGCTGATTATGTTTCTGTAAACTCTGAATCAAGTTTCTCATTTCATGATTGATGGGAGCTAGAGGAATAAAATCACTGCCACATGTAGTTAATATGCTTGACTTTTAATAAACATTTAAGTTCTCTTATAAGTACAGGTATGTATACCGGTATGTAAATTTGAATTCTGTCTGAGTAAACCCTACCTGTCTGCTCATTCTGAGCCAAAGTTTGCTCAAACTCGATCCTCAACATCTCATATTCCCTCCTGACCTGTGCCAAATTATCCTCCAACTGAATGCACTCAGCTCGCAGTTTTTTCTGGGTCTCTAGTTCATCACACTGCAGAAAACAAGATCAACCCGCATTTCATCTTCTGCTGCTAAAAGTGTTAGGATAAATATAACTTTAACCACCTTTGTAAATGCAATAAACCATGAATTTAGTACCTCAAGCTGCTCCAGGTGCCTGAGATGGGTGTTCTTACCTCCAGGTGCTTGAGATGGGTGTTCTTACCTCCAGGTGCCTGAGATGGGTGTTCTTACCTCGAGCTGCTCCAGGTGCCTGAGATGGGTGTTCTTACCTCAAGCTTCTCCAAGTGCCTGAGATGGGTGTTCTTACCTCGAGCTGCTCCAAGTGCCTGAGATGGGTGTTCTTACCTCGAGCTGCTCCAAGTGCCTGAGATGGGTGTTCTTACCTCGAGCTGCTCCAAGTGCCTGAGATGGGTGTTCTTACCTCGAGCTGCTCCAAGTGCCTGAGATAGGTGTTCTTACCTCAAGCTGCTCTAGGTGCCTGAGATGGGTGTTCTTGCTGGTCTGGAGTAAGTTCCTGGTGTCCTCCAGCTGGGTCCGGATCTGCATGGAGTCGTTATAAAGCACCGAGAACTGGGACTGGAGACATTTGTACTCTGTCGTGTCCACAATTACACTCTCAGGCAAGTGCTGCAGCTAAAACAACCCAAAATTACAGTACAATAGGACAACCATTGATAAGGAAGTGTTGAAAATTCTGAGTGATATTTCAATTTTTGCTACAAGTTATTTTCTTTATACGAGGAATTTTTAATCCACTGATACTCTAGTTTTTTCCCAAAGTGCGTTCTTTAAGCTTGCATGTCAATAAATACATCTATTTTGTAATAGCTTAGCCCTGAACATCTCTTCAAAGTAACTACAAAAGTCTTACATTACTTATCAATTTTATATGAGTCTATAGTAGTGCCCGCTTACATCCATTTTGAGTTTCTCCACCTCCTGCAGCGCCTCCTGGTGTTCTTTGCTGAGTTTCTCCAGTTCCATCATTCTGTTGGTGGCCAGTTCTCTCTGCTCCTCCAGCTCATAGTTAATCTCATCAAACTTAAAGTATATGTAATTAAAAAATACCTTAAAAGGTTACTTTTAAACTGAGCTTAACATAAGATAAGGAATAGTTAGGTCAAGGTCATAGAGAAGGTCAAGGTCAGAAGATTCTGCAACACTTACATGGTTCTCACCAGTCTCATACACATGTGAAATTCTATACCTTGCTCTTGGCTACTCCAGTTACACCTTTGCCTGATACATCATGGACAATGGTTGTGTCCTCAAAACTTTTCAGTTTTTGCATGGCGTCATTCAGATGTCGATCAAGTTTGTCTATCTGGGCGCTGGCACAGCCATGATAATACTGAAGGTCATCCATCTTGTTCTTGAGTTCAGCAATCTCTGTTTCAGCAGCTGTTAATTTATCCTGCAGCTCTGCTACCTATCAATAAATCACCATTTTCTTTAGAAACTAGGAATTATCATATTTTCATTAATGCCTTTTCAATGATTTATACACAAACTTTGTTTCACTATCTACATGTTCATTTACAATACCTTCAGTGTATGTTCGTGATGTCACTGGTGTAAGTACGTGGCGTTATTGTGTATATATTTTTATTTATAATACCTCCAGTGTATGTTCGTGATGTCGCTGGTGTAAGTACGTGGCGTTATTGTGAAGGCGACGATTCTCTCTCTGAAGTTCCGCCAACTCTTCCTTGACGATTTCCTGCAGGGATAGAATTTCTGGTTTCTCTTCTGTGGGCTCCTCCTCCTTCACTGTGGGTTTTACATCAGCTTCTGTTGATTCTACTTCTTTCTTGATTTCTGGCTTCTCCGTCTCTACAACAGACAAAGAGAGTATAAAGATATCTGGAATGAGATGCATTCTTACACAAGATTGACAAACACACTCACTTCAAAGGATAAGAACATATTTGTTGATGAAATTAAGCATATACTAATTTTCTAATCCTTTTCAGTTTTCATTTTAGTTCAGTAGTATTCTGTTGTCTGTTTTCAAGTGAGTGCTAATAGACAATATTTCACAGGTACTGTATACTTTTACACCCTGTTAACTACACACGTTTGACTGAAGTCATACCTTATCCTCCTTTTTAAGGTTTAGATGTTTTTCCTACCTTAGCCCCTCCCTCTTTAGGTATGTCCCATCTTACCCTCCTTTTTCTCCTCTGCCCCTGTTACCTACACTTGTTTGACAGAAGTCCTATCTTACCTTCCTTTTTTCCCCTCTGACCCTGTTACCTACACTTGTTTGACAGAAGTCCTATCTTACCCTCCTTTTTCTCCTCAGCCTTGGCCTCAGTCTCCCCATCTTCCTCCGTTTTGACTGCCTTGTCTCCCACATCATCCTCGAGCTCCTTCTTCTCCTCTACCTCCATCTTGATTTCACTCGGCTCCTTTTTGATTCCGCTGGCAGACAGTTCCAGTTCCTTGACCTCCTTGTTCACCTTCTCCTGTATGCCTTTGTTGAGTTTCTCGTTTCTCTGTAACAACCTGTCAAAAGCCTGCAGCAGCTTTCCTATGGCTCGTTTGGAGAATTCCACACGCTGGCCTAGTTTCTGTTCCAGTTCTTGTTTATCCCACGTGGACAACAAAGTCAGGAAAGCTTTTGTTTCATCACTCTCATCTAAAAAATCAACATGAATGTAAGAAGACAAAACTCACAGTACTAACACTTTCCCTCTTAATACACAACATTGAAAACATTACTATATCTGCTAAATGATTATCAAATCAAACAGATCTTACAAAAGAATAATATATCATAAATTTCCTAATTACTTAAGATTCTTAACATAGAGCATTTATTATTGCATAATTCATTTAGGGGAACCAGGCACAAAATAAAATTATGCTTTTCCATTTTGCTGAAATACACACAAAAACACTTGATTAATAAATGTTAATTCAAGTATTCCTGCTTTAGCACTTTAGATCAAACAAGTCATTTTGTGGTATTAATGCCCTGTTCACATGGAGAGTTTAATTTGCGGTAAATTAATGCGAAGTAAACTAATGTGAATCAAACTAATGCGAATTAAATATGTTCACACGACAGCTAATGCGAAGTAAACTAATGCAAATTAAAATTTTACTTCTGCAGCCCGGCGTCAGCACGGCTATTATGACGTCATTTGCAAATCAAGGCACCTTCTGCAGAAGCAAATCCATTTGACATAATGGCAAAGTGTCTGTATATACACATTTTAATGATTAACAAAATTTTCCTTAGTTTCTCACTCAAAAATAGCACAAGTACCTATAGCTGACCATCGACAAAAGGTATTTGACTAAATTTTGCCATTACGCATGCATCAGAATTTAATTCGAATTAGCTTCGCTTAGCGTTCACACAGAGCTAATGTGAAGTTATTTAATGCGCAGTAAATTAATTCGCATTAAACTAATTCGCATTAAATTCTCCGTTTGAACTCTAAGCGAAGCCAATTCGCAGTAACTTCATGTTTAATTCAAATTTAACTCTCCGTGTGAACAGGGCATAAGTACTCATGAAAAAAGGATCAACATTACTTACTCTTAGTTTCTGTTTCATCTGCAGTCTCTGCATCAAATCTTTGCAAAAGGACTCTGATATCTTCATCAAGCTATGGAAAAATACACACATATAGAAGAACATAGCTCTGTTGTATTTAAATAATGTAATACTGATATACACGCATATGCCGAATTTTCAATAACAAATAATTAATGCAACTTATACACAGATATGCTGAATGTCTTTTAATCACTATCTATTTGCTAAAACTTTATCTTTGTTGTTGAATCACACAAGATGATGTGCTCGCATAAATTTCATTTTCATTCTAGTGTATATCAGTAATTAGTATTACTTTATAAGCTTACATAGTTCAATGACCACATTCTGTGAAAATTCTGATCTTGCAAAAAGTTTTTGTTGTCACACAAATTTAATGATTTACAGTAATATTTTTTTTAGTTACTTTATAATTGCATCGTACCAAAATTATGGAAAACTGAAGCTGAAAGTTCCAGCATATTATACATGTTGCATATTACAATACATCTTAAGAGTTCCCCGTATCTTATATGCTGAATACTAGAGTATAAACATATTGAGGTGTAGTTTGAGGATTAGACCTGGTTCCAGTATCTGTTTACAATCATAAGAACAGCGTCGTCAGTCCTCTGTCGATTCTCCAGCTGGTCAATACGACGTTTTAACTCATCCTCGGCCCTCTTTCTCTGTTCTATTCTCTCAGCTAACTTCTTGTTTTGAAACCTCAAAACCTTCATGTCCAGTTCTTCCTGAAGTCATAAGTAAAAAGGAAACAATGATCATAGTAAAACACTGTATGTAAAAGTTTATCATGTCTCCATCGTGAAACAGTTTAAGCATATATAATAAGTAATAGTGTTACTTTTCGTCCATCAAACTGCCATTCCATCATAGTTTTTCTCCTAACTTTTCTTTTATATTATGCACCAGCTTGTAGCTAGTGAGCTGATTTTTTAGTATGTTGATATTATGTTTTCTAAATAATACCCCATGTTTTCAGACCTTTTTCCTTTGCTCCAGTGTTTTCTTATAACAATAAGTATAATTTTTTCCTATAAACCTTGAAAGTGAATCACCATTTCATGCACCTAAAGTATATTCTGGTATAGACAACTGCATGATATTTTGTTTTTGTGCCATTTCTACAAATTGGTATAGTTCTCACATTCTTGGTCTTTCAAATAAAAACTTGCACATATGTGTTAGCAGGGACATTTATTATATCTTATTATTATTTTATAACTATTATTACATTTTATAATTAAAGTTACTACGTATCATTTTTGTAATTACAGGAATACTCATTCTTAGCTTACCAGATTCCCTATAGTGCCTATCCTCACTGGTTCAAACCTTGTTAATAGCTTCTTTGCTGGGGGTCCAGAACTAGACCCCCCTCCTTGATCCTCAGCAGGGCGTTTGGATGACATCCTGAAATTCTATAAGAAATGGAGAAAATCTCAAATACTTTGCTAAGATAGAAATCAGTGTACAAACATTTTGGGTAAAAATATCAGTACCTGGTATTTATGATTTTTTTTCTAAAAATCATATACCCCGGTAATCACATAATATACATAAAGAAATTTTTACCAGTCACTTGAAAAACTCCAAATTTGTAATAATCCTATATTATAGTGCGGAGCAAATGGGGTGGCATATGCATAGCAGCAATTTTTTTTGTGAAAAAAAAAATTGCAAACTTAAATTTGACGCAATTTTGAATTTTAATACCATAAAACTATCATTTGTATTCTCAAACTAAATGATTTAATTTGTATAATTTCTTCACTTTAAGGGCTTGAGTATTTCTGAATTTGTCCAAAAAAATACAAGAAGTTGAAAGAAGCTTAATTCCAGTGCATGGGAAGTCTTCAATTAGAAAGAAATTTTTATTATGTCATAAACAAATAAATGTTGATTTTGAAAAAGTTGAACTTATAAGTAAATGCAGACTGAAGAATTTTATTGAAAAGTACAATGACATAAACAGAATGCAAAATGCACATTTGAGAGGAGCATAAAGTTGCAGAAAAATCATTAAAAAAAATGAAACTGCACTTGCCATATCAGTTTTAGTGTCAGACTTAAAATAGCGAGTGCAGCACGAAGCACCGCTCCTGTAGCAAGCTCCCTAGACAATATGTACATTTTTTTAATGAACCAAGGACAGGCAGTACAAATGTAAACTGGGTTTAGGTTTTTGATAGTACAAAACTGCACTCACCCCAACAGTCACACTGTAGAACATATTACATTTAAGAAATGAAATAAATTTTTGAAAAGTCATGAGGTTATGAAATACGACACTTCATGCCGGCATATTTCATGAAGAACGTTAGCGCTTCATGATAGATATGCCGGCGTTAGGCGTTGTAGTTCCTATACCTCACGAATCTTCAAAAATTTAATTTATTTCATATATTTACATTTTTTTTCTGATGACTTGCCATAAATTTACCACATTCAACTGTCATTTTTAAAGCAAAACAGCATGCATTATTATACTTCTGTTAAAATGTTTCCTATATAAAGTTCAGAAGGTAAAATAGCTATCTTTGATAGTCTACGCATAGCAAAGCTATACCCCGGGGTATAGTTTTTGCTATCCACCCTCCGAAAATTTTCATGCAATTTTTGCCACCAGCAAATTGATTTCCAGCGATAAATCTATTGACTGATGATGTCATAATGACTTCAGTAGCATTGTGACGTCATCATGATGTCAGATTATTCTTGTAGTATTATCTTACTAAAAAATAATTCAAACCTCAAAAATTGTAATTATACATCAGTATAATAAAACATTTATCCACAGGTTGTGAGTGGGATAGCTCTTTCATCAAACCCTTGACAGGAACTACTCCCCTCGGGCAAGCCCTCGGGAATAGTTCCCTGTCGTGGGTTTGATAAAAGAGCTATCCCACTCACAACCAGTGGATAGGTGTATACTATATTTTTTGACATCAAGTGCAGTATTATAACGTAACAATGGAGATATTCATGCTTATTCGTGGTACATATGTAATGTAGTTCATGAGAAAATGAACTGCATTTTATTTTGTAAAGAATCATTGGGGAAATTTATTGGAAATGTAAATATATAAACGTAAACTGACAGATAACATGCAAATCAAGAGTTACTTAGTATCAGGGACCTAAAGTAGTCACTGATAGTGACAGTGCACTCCGCTGCTGGACCTGACATATTTACAAGTTTTTGTCCATTTCAAATACAAAAGCAAACTCGCAAAAACTTGCATTAAAACCACTGAATTATGATACTTCGAGTGGCTAAATAAAGCTACGTAGGTAATTGCACTGATTGTACTCGAAAACGCATAAAAACACCATTCTGAAACCGAGCTCTTGTGTATAATACATGACAATTATAAAGATTCAACAGCAAATAAAAACTCTATTCAAAACCAGTTTTTTAAAATTAGCCCTGGTAGCAAAATAAAAGCTGTAATGTTGAAACATACAAGAAAAAAGTGCCGTTTTCTATCACTGCAACTTTTTCACGTCTTGAACTGCGCCATTTTGAAAAAGCCCGGATGTGCTGCATTTGTTCGGTACATCTCAAGGATTTATATAAGTGAAACGATCAAAAAGTCCGAGATAATCCGAAAGAATTCACAAAATCCAGAAAATGACTGTCACATGAAGAAAGATGACAGACGTCGATGAGCTTGACGTAAACCCTCTCTTCAGGGCTTTACAGGTTTGTATTCTTCAAAGTATTTATTTCATAGCTAATTAACGTGATGTAATTTAATTGTTTTTAATGACAATTTTGAAAATCAAGTGACAATGCTGTCAAGTGAAAAATCACTCAGAGAACCTCCCTTAGCCTTGACTCAAAAGCACTGTAGTCCTACAAGATAGCATTCCTGAGGTAAACGTATACATTTATAATTCAAAGCCCAAGAACCTGTGTTCATGACAGGTGATATGGTCTTTAACAACAATAAACTGTTAAATGTGTGTAATCTGTCAATATTTTTAGATTAATTTTAGAAATTTAGTTGCATCTTCAGTTTTTGTATGTCTATTATAATTATCCACTTTTTTTTTCAGAAAAAGTACCAAGATTTATATGATATAGCTCAGGATAATTGTTATATTGTCTGCATACCACAAACCTCATCTTTGGTAAATGTTACAGTTACAAGGAAACTTATTGGTATGTTAAACAATGTTACAGTATTATTTCCCATATCTGTAATTGATTCAATAAAAAAATCAAATTATATGGAAGAAATCATAGAGCACATAGTTTGAAACTACCTAGCTCTCCCTTATTATTAGTATACTCAGTTTGGTATTTAAACAATCATACATATCCCAGCTGGCAGTTATCTTGTATTTTAAGTAAAAATGCTGTATTTTTCAGCAACACATATACTAAAGCCTTCACCTTACTTCAAAAGGTAAGCATACAAATTTATTGTAACTGTTTATTCAATTATTTTACCTTTGTAAATTACAGTACATGTACTGCTGTGGAAAGAGATATCATATTGTTCAGTCCAGTCCAATACAAAAATTCGTAATATTACGAAAAAACATAAGATTACGAGAAAGCGTAATATTACAAGTTATCGTAATATAAAACTTATATTACAATTTTTCGTAATGTAGTTAAATTACGAATACGCGTAATATAGCAGATGTAAGAGACTATATTACGAGTTTTCGTAATCCAAGACAAATTGCAAGAAATTTTTTCGTAATATTACGAATTTTCGTATTGGACTGGACTGTTGTTCTTTACTTGCATATAGGGTCATGCCAAATAAAATTCTAATTTAAACCCATTCTAACAATATATCATGATATATACTCCACATTTCTTGAATATTTATCGACCTAATCTTTGATCAAAGGCAAGTAAAATTTTAAAATCGGCAAGGCAGTTTGATAGAAAAATACTTACAGGTAACTATTTTATTATATCACAGCCAAAAATTTTGACATTCAAACTGGGTTCCACATTGATTGAATTCTTTGTAAAGTATACCTTTAAGATAAATTAGATAAAATTAAAAAAGCATAATTGCTAATACAGTAAAACTCATTTAGTATGAACTCGGACATTTCGCATTCACGGATGTAGCAAAGTTATCTAGGATTCCCAGCTATATAGTTTTAACGAATTCCTTATATGGACATAACAAATTACGGATATAGTGAAGTAATTTCATAGGTCCCAGTGACTTCATTATAACCGAGTTTTACTGTATGGTAATTAATTAGGGATGTCAAAATTGTCAATAATTGATATTCGAATATTCGATAGGAGTATTCAAATATATTCGAATATTCGATAAAATAAATAAATTTTGCATTATAAAATATATATTTTCACTGTCCAGTCAACCAGTATAGGTTTTATGTAATTATTTTGGAATAAAATTTCAAGTAGAGTTTTGTAATTGCAAAGTAATTATATTTTTAAAATTTTCCAGAATATATGAAGAGTATATATACATCCAAAATGTAATAAAAGATTGTTTTTGAACATTCAAAATATTCTTTAGTATGTTCCAGATTAGTTGATCGTATTACAATGTACCAAAGTCTACACTAATTACTCCTACAAATTTATACCTCGCTAAAAAATTATCTACTGAAGAACAATTAAATTCAATTAGTTTTAGCTAATTAATTTCCTGATAATCATTTTAACGATATATGCATAAACTTGGGATCAATGTGTTTTCTGTACAGCTGTGTCCTTAAACAATACAAACTGATTGCAAGTACTTTGCACTGTTATACCAATAATTAAATGATCAGAGAATAATTTATTCTAATAGTTACACTCTTCACACTTTTAAAGTAACCCAACAGGAGTGTCTTTTAATTTCTTTTTTTAATCAAATATTATTCCTAGTCTACGGTACGAATTTGGTTCAATTTTGATATAAAACTTGCAAGATTTATTCTCTGTTAAATGCTTGTATACTTTACAACCGTATCATATATTTATATTCGAATATTAACTCATCGAATGAATATTCGAATATTTTCGTTGACATCCCCATAATTAATATATTCATATTGTATTTAATAACATGATTAAGAACATACATTTTTATCAGTCAAGGGCATCATGGAAACAAGTTATTTTTGAAATAATTTGTTTCAGTTATTAAATGTCTACATTTTGGGTTATCTTCCCCTGATTATGCTTTTCCTCAGTAACCTATTCCTGTTATTGATACTTTACTACTCATTATTGTAAACCTAGTGGCATCTGAATAGCTTTATTCTTGCTGTGCTTGGGTTATTAAGTAGAAGGAAAACGTTCATGACAGTAAAAGTAATCTAGCTTTAAGATTTAACACATTGAAATCCAACAAATTATAACTTATTTCTGTTATTTCATCATTAACCCACCTCACTTTAAAACTCTTGCACAAAAATCTACAGCTTTGCACAAAAAATATAAGACATGGAGATTGTACAATAATATTCATAGATTTTAGGAAAATTAGTCTCATTGTTGGCAAAATTGGCGTAAGATGTGTAATTGACCTCTGAAATGTTAATAAAATGGAATTAATTTTCCTTGAAAAATGTCATGTTATTTTTGTAATATCATCATATCTGCTCAGGAGATATTAGGTTTGTTGAGTCTATAAAAAGAAGTACATATATTTACATTTTTTATAGCCTTAAATCATCTTAAATCAGCAGCAAACTCAAAATATTAATGTTTTTTGGCAAAGCTGATAGGCATTCTACTTTTAAGCATTAACTCAAACAAGTTACTTTTTAGCTCTACTGGTCAGAGACCAGAAGAGCTTATGCGATAGTAATTTGCTTTTTCAAAATGCTACTCCTCCTACAGTTTTGGTCTAATTTCAATATAACTTAGCACACAAGTAGACTACACTAAGATACATAATTCTGTGTATCGGTTTTTGATTTCGATGAACGATGTTGCCGTGGTTACTAAAAATAGAAATTTCCGTGAAATTCTTTCAAAATGCTACTCCTCCTACAGTTTTGGTCTGATTTCAGTATAACTTGGCACACAAGTAGACTACACTAAGATACATAATTCTGTGTATCGGTTTTTGATTTCGATGAACGGTGTTGCCGTGGTTACTAAAAATAGAAATTTCCGTAAAATTGTTTCAGAATGCTACTCCTCCTACAGTTTTGACTGATTTCAGTATAAGTAAACAAGTAGAATACACTAAGATACATAATTCTGTGTATCGGTTTTTGATTTCGATGAACGGTGTTGCCGTGGTTACTAAAAATAGAAATTTCTGTGAAATTCTTTCAAAATGCTACTCCTCCTACAGTTTTGGTCTGATTTCAGTATAACTTGGCACACAAGTAGACTACACTAAGATACATAATTCTGTGTATCGGTTTTTGATTTCGATGAACATGTTGCCGAAAAATAGATTTCTGTAAAATTGTTTCAAAATGTACTCCTCCTACAGTTTGGGTCTATTTCAATATAACTTGGCACACAAGTAGACTACACTAAGATACATGTGTATCGGTTTTTGATTTCGATGAACGGTGTTGCCGTGGTTACTAAAAATAGAAATTTCTATGAAATTCTTTCAAAATGCTACTCCTCCTACAGTTTTGGTCTGATTTCAATATAACTTGGCATACAAGTAGACTACACTTAGATACATAATTCTGTGTATCAGTTTTTGATTTCGATGAACGGTGTTGCCGTGGTTACTAAAAATAGAAATTTCAGTGAAATTCTTTCAAAATGCTACTCCTCCTACAGTGTTGGTCTGATTTCAATATAACTTGGCATACAAGTAGACTACACTAAGATACATAATTCTGTGTATCAGTTTTTGATTTCGATGAACGGTGTTGCCGTGGTTACTAAAAATAGAAATTTCCGTGAAATTATTTCAAAATACTACTCCTTCTACATTTTTGGTCTGATTTCAATATAACTTAGCACACAAGTAGACTTCACTAAGATACATAATTCTGTGTATCGGTTTTTGATTTCGATGAACGGTGTTGCCGTGGTTACTAAAAATAGAAATTTCTATGAAATTCTTTCAAAATGCTAACAGTTTTGGTCTGAAATATAACTTGGCATACAAGTAAAAATACATGATTCTGTGTATCAGTTTTTGATTTCGATGAACGGTGTTGCCGTTGTTATTTCTGTGAAATTCTTTCAAAATGCTACTCCTCCTACAGTTTTGGTCTGATTTCAATATAACTTGGCACACAAGTAGACTTCACTAAGATACATAATTCTGTGTATCAGTTTTTGATTTCGATGAACGGTGTTGCCATGGTAACTAAAAATAGAAATTTCTGTTAAAAACTCTCAAAATGCTACTCCTCCTGCAGATTAAGTCTGATTATAATATAATGTGGCATGCAAATAGACTATACTAAGAACATAAAGGGACTTAATCAAGGATCATTATTCTTTTTATTGCTGTGGTAAAGTTTCAATTCCCAACTGCTTAAGAACTTTTCTTTTCCTTTGCTATAAGTACAAACCAGTAGAGCTTCAGTCTCGACAGAGACTTCTGGTTTGTTTAGTAATAAATAAGTGTAGTAACCTAAACAAGTTATTTTAAAAAATAACTTGATTCCATCATGCCCCTGACTGTTTATATGTAGGCTTTAGAATATTCTTTCTTCTTTATAAATTAAAGATGAATGAATTAATATTTTTCCTGATCTTCATATGCCATTTCAAATTGCATGATTAGATATTTACAAAATTTCTATTTGCTCATACTCTGAAATTTTTAATGCATATTAATAAAAAATATGTAGCTAATGTTATTATTTACACCTGAATGGCAATTCGCTGTTGGTGTAATAAAGTACATCTTTATTGTATAGTCTGACAACATGTTTTGTTCTCCCTAAGCCACAGACAGGGAAATGATTGTAATTAAATGTGCTATTGTCCTAATTATTCTAATAGACAGTGGCTAGTATAACTGATTTCTGATGTATATTTCACTTTACCTGCAGTCAGTACCAGACACTGGATTCTCCAGATAAAGTTGTACAGTTAGAAGTCAATGGGAAGGAGTTTCGAACTGTTGAAGGTTTACAGCAGTACTTCATCTCTAAAAAAAAAAATAAAAATATGTAATCTGTTATCAAAGATTTCAGAAATTTTAATAATTAAGTTAAAAAAATATGTTTATTTATAATATAGAATTGAATTATGATTCCTTTTTTTATGCTTTGGCAGGGTTCTCAGATGACCACTCGGTGAAGATTTTAAATGAAGAACTGGGGTATAATAAGGTGTGTATACAGATACAATATTGTAGAACTCTTCAAATGATGAGTAAGCAGCGGATGATCAAGTTGTAAATGAAGAGCACATATTGAGTGAATGCAGAGAGTAACAAAAATAGAATGCAGTTATAGATGGGCATGGAATATATAGCCAATAAGGAATATATTTTGTTTATATATCAACAAAACTTGGAGAGGGGGTCGTAGAACAACCAGTATGTAGTTAATTTGGATATATGGTTGCATTTATACATGCCTAACAAATATTCAATATTATTGTAGGATTATAAAGCATACAAAATCCTGATTTTAGAATGTCCTTTGGATCCATCTTTAAAGGTACAGTAAAACACATCTTAAAAGATTTCAATAACTTAAAAGAAGCAAGCACTGAATTATCAAAGAAAAAACAAAAGTGTTTTGTTTCTGTGTAAATATTTATTATGTTGCAAGATTTTAAAAAAGAATGATCTTGATAATGTGAATAATTATATGATTATAAGTATTAGGCATTAATAGGAAAATGAAGTTGTTTTTTGATATGTTTAAGGTTTATAAAACTGAAAGTAAGCTGCAGGCAGCAACAGATGGCATACCTGGATACTCCACATACACAGAGTGAGTGAAGGAACATAGCTTTCTAATGTTTTCAATTATTATGCCCTTCTTCAAAGATGCGGGGGCATATTCTTTGCAGCTGTCTGTAGGTCTGTCTGTCAGGCAACCTCTGTGAAGCAAATGAATGGAAACTGATAGTGTACCACCATCATTTTCCGTTCATTTTCTTCGCAAAGGTTGCACATATTGAAATGAAATGAGGTTTACAGATTTATCATAAGAATATCTAGGTCATGTTTTGTTTTGGGTACAATCAGGCCATTTGGGACAGAGTTATGCCCCTTGGACTTAGAAAAATTTCAATCATTTGCATTTTCCATTTATTTTCTTTGCAGAGGTTGCACATATTGAAATGAAATTTGGTATTCAGATTATTCATAAGAATATCTAAGTCAAGTTCTGTTTTGAAAACAACCTGGCCATTTATACCCCTTGGACTTAGAAAAATTCCAATTATTTGATGGAGGGGGGCATAAGTGTTTTACAAACATCTCCTGTTTTGTATAACTTGTACATTATACATTATTCTGCTTGAAATCTACTTTAGAAAAATTGGGTTTCATACCCTTTAATCCTCAGTGTCCAGGGGGCAGGGGGGGGGGACAGATCAGTGGTCCTAGATTTTCTGGGTCACCTTTAATTCGACTTGTATAATAACCATGTCAATGTTTACATTCACTGTATATCTTTATATTTACATTCGCTGTGTTTTTCTACAAAGCCAACTGTTAAATTGAT
Organism: Saccostrea cuccullata; assembly: GCF_032062105.1. Lineage (NCBI taxonomy): Eukaryota > Metazoa > Mollusca > Bivalvia > Ostreida > Ostreidae > Saccostrea > Saccostrea cuccullata. The sequence goes on along the minus strand of NW_026927209.1, from coordinate 40,875 downwards.
TTGAAAGTCAATTTTATGTATACTCACTCATAGAAATATACATGGAGAAACGTGCGCTAACGTGTCGTCATAATAAGGCTACAGCGACATTAATAAAAGTATATCAATATAGGGCAGCAAGAAATTCAAATATTGAGTATATTTTTGGTGCTTTCAAACATGTAAATATATTATAAGGAATGATTTTTAAGTTTTGTGTGAGTTATTGTTGTGTGAATCACACAGACTTGCACGTAGGGATATTTTTCATTAAGCGCTAGCCCCTAGGGTGCTTCATGAAATATGCCAACGTGACAAGTCTGTGTGATTCACACACAAATAACTCACAAAACTTAAAAACATTCCTTAAATGAATTACCAATGAAGTAATGACCCCTAGATCTAGAAATAATTAGAATTTCTCACAGAATAAAAATGATTCCACTGTAGATTTGGAAGAAGGAAATTTATAAGATACAGTACTTGTCAAATTATGACATATTTATCAAAAAAGGGAAGATTGACTTTAAAATGATTTTGAGAAAGTTGACATCATTTTAACTTCTTTTTCTTTTAAACAGATCCTGTAATTTCTTAATATCTCATGCTGAGTACAGAATGGTAGGTTCATATACATTCTTAATACTGTTGAATTAATGTTACATATTTATTAAGTTTCACATATATGTACAAACAGTAAAACTTTAGTATTTGAATACCATTATCTCAAATACCAGAGATATGGCAAGTAATCTGAAAATCTCCACCACTCCTTATTTGAGTATTTTACCTTGGTATCTGAAATCTGTACCTATCTAATTTTTTTTCTTAGTTTGGGATTGAAAGGTTTGAAAGTATACATTTACCAGTATTTTAATGCATAATTCATATATTTGATTTTGAAACAGCTGTAAGCATCAAACAATTTGTGTACTACTTTGATTGTTCCTTGTGATTCACAAATTGAAAAAAATTTCAAAAAAAATAAAATATTTTTTAAGGTTTTGCGTCAGTTGGACGAGAGTTTGAAGCAGTTTAATGCTAACTACATGATACTTAAAGACTACCTCTTAGAAGCACAAAACAAGCTCAAGTCCCTGTGTCAACAAGTAGCCAGGGTAACAATCATACTTGTGTATTTAAATGTCTGGTTTGACCCTCTGTTAAAATTTTGAGTCATTTACTGTATTAAACTTGAAAAGGAATACCAAATAAAATTAACTTTCTTTTGAGTGGAAACTGTTTTGAGAAAAAAAAACACTTGTATATGATTTTTTAGCAGAGTTTGTATCTTCCAGGATTGTCTAAAATGTTCAAAGTTTGAAAAAGAGCAGGATCCAAAATTCAGAGAAACCATAGATTTTTGTGTTGAAAGGTAGGCACTTACCCCTTTTCTCTTCTTGGTTCATTGATGATTCCGTGATTAAGGGCTCTGAAATAATAATTTTTTGTTTGAATTTTGAAGCTATGTAATGGGAGCAGTCCACAAAAAGGTGTTTTCTGTCATCAAGGAAACACATGAGGAGGAGGATAGATTACTTTTTGCAAAATGTAAACAACTGCGCAATGTAACAGCGGAACAGCTAGGGGTTAATAAGAAAATCGCTTGTCCTCTTCCACAAGCTGTAAGTATTTATTTCAGTTAGATATGCAGGACAAAAGATCTTATTAAACTGAATTACAAATAAATGTATCCAAAAAAAATTATATTCATTAACTGTGCAGCATGATAGGTTCCAAGAAATAATTCCAAAGTAACTAAAGTTTGTAAAATGTTGTCATTGGTAAAATTTACCTATCAAATATTAGTGTGATTTTGCATATTAGGAATTGATACTTGTGTACATACATGTAGATCAAGATTCTTGTAAATAAGCTCAATATATATTGATTATTTAACATACTACATGTATTATATTGTCTTGTATTTTAACCAAAGGTTGTAGAATTGGCAAATCTGGATGGCCTAAGGACTCCTCTAGAGAAATTATTCTGCTTGAAATCGACAGTGGTAAGTTACCATCATAGTTAATTAGAATTCTCTTAGATAGGATTTTAAGGTGCTTAAACACAGATTTGAAGTTCATATTTTCTCAATTTTCTGGTATAAAATCAAGACTTTTATGTTGCAATAGCATTTCACACTGAAATATAATCAAAATCTTATTTCATATTGGAGTTATGGAAACTTTGAATTTCTGGACGGGTTTGATTGCACTTTCACAAATTTTGATTTAAGAGAAGTGGCAATTTTGTTGTGTATTAATGAAAAATTATTAAAACTATAATCCAGAAAATTCAGAGTAGAAATGTTTGAAAGCAAAACCCACTCACAGTATATTGGCAGTCCGTGCTTAGTGGTTTGTGCAGACTTTAACAATTGAACACACCTGGTGAATCATAAACATTAACAAATAACAGATAACAGTGTGTCCAATTGACTAAACTCTGTACACAACACTGAGCACAGACTTATGGAACTAGTGAGGGGGTTTTGTTTTGGAACTTTTCCACTCTGAATTTTCTGGATTAACTGATTAAACTCATATTATACTGTACATTTAGGACAATGCCAGTCAGACTATACAGAGTTATTTAGAAGAGAATCGTGTACCCCCAGTGTCTGTCGCAGTGGAAGATAGTAAGATCTTTACAGAAATACTTTTTAAGAATTTTTTTTCACAGTGGATAAATGAAATAAGAGTTTACAAAAACAGAATGTTACTGAAAAGCTGGCAAATAAATGATTCTACATTTATGCAGATAAAAAAATTAGCTGACATTAAATAATGTTACTGAATTTCCTAATTGTAGGCTACTGTCTGACATCTGATGATCTCATCCCTATCTTAGTAAGTACCTCTTTGTTTGATTCTTTTCTCTTTGTCTGTAAATGTTTTTAGATTTAAGAAAAATATTATTTGGACTTATTATTCATAAAAGTGAAAGCATTTCATACAGAGATGCAGAAATTTCCATATGTTAAACAACATTCAAGACATTGAACTTGATTGGACAAAAGCTTTCTTTTAAAGTTTAATAATTAAATATTAAATAAATTTTTAAGTATCTAGTGTAATGAGTACTGCTTTGACCTGGTACTTGTAGGTGACTGTGATAGCTCAGGCTCAGTGTCGACATTTTGCCAGTAACATTAGCTATATAGAGTCATTCCACTGGGCCTCAGAGGCCAATGACAGAGGCAACCTTAGGTAGGTGGTAAAAGTAGGTCACCTGAGTCCCTACAAGTAATAGGATAGAATCCACTGGGATTTTTTTTCTGATAAAAATGCCATTAATAAGACCAATTTTTGAAGTGATTTGAAATGACTTTTCAGCTACTGTTTGGTGACGTTTAAGGCAGCTGTGGAATATATGAAGAACACGTCCTTTGATGAGTTGGAGAGGAGACCCAGCCTGAAGAGAGAGGTCCGTAGCTCACCAGTCACACTGGGAGACTAGAGGAATTAATTCAATAATAAGGCTTCTGGATAAGGCTTCATTGATTATATTTTGAAAAAGAACTAAATGTTCATAGTGTATGTACCATTTTGTCTTGTAAGCAAGACTTCATGCATGGTAATGAGGTGTTTCTAAATATGCTAGAATTTTTAGACTTGTGACCTTGAAGTTTCACCTACTCCTCAAAAAATAATCATTGGTTGTAACTTTTGAATGAAAAAAATCTTGAACATTACCTCTGACAACAACCTTCAAGAAGAACTTTTTATTTTTACTTTATGACCTTGACCTATAAGTTTGATCTACTCAACAAAAATTAACTTAAGTCATACATTTTTCAACACTTTTGTGCAGTTTTGAGAAGTTTTAATCTTTACTTTTATGAATTCAAAAATGTACATTTTTTTTGTTTGATGGACAAGACGATTGTACACACTAACAAGATGTTACAACATGTAATAAATAATTGCATGCCAATCACTAAGACAAAGTAAAAAGAGTTCTTTGAAATTGTGTACAGACGTTTACAATACAAATGTGCCTTGGATGGTGCATTCATGTCAAAGGGACATATTTGTAAGGGTTTAAATTTGCAGATAAGCCTGGAGGAGTTGAGGAGAGTGACCACCGGTTCGTTTTCCGGAGACCCTGACTGTGCTGTAAGCAGCGCCAGCCTGAGACAGTCTGGTGTCAACCATTACGACCGGCAACTGGAGAGAATCTCACAGATGTTGAACGAATCCCACGAAGAGCTCAGGAAGTCAGAGAAAACCAACACGTATCTAAAGCAAAGTATTTTTGGAGGTATTGGATTTTGTTCCAAGAATTTTTGATGATTTTGATTGCATCAGAGGGTAAAGAAGAAAACTAAGATATTTAAGTCAGGATGATGTTGCAACGAGGTTAACGAGATTATAATAAAAATGTACAGGACAGTGTGAAATGATAAATTTGAATCGTTAATGTATTTTATTGACTTGATAAACACATACATGAACGTTTTTGATGTTTGTGATTCACACAGACTTGCATGTAAACATTTTCTTCATTGAGCATGCTAGCAATTACCTGACATAAACCTATGGTATATGACAATTCTGTGTGTTTTACACATCAGTAACACTCACAAACCAAAAAAGAACATTCCTTAAGTATTTAAATTGTCCTACATGTATGTTGTTATCAGTAATGACTACCAGGTAAAATTATATTTCAAAGCAATTAATGAAGCAGTTAGAATTTGTTTTTTCTCAGATATACGAGGGGTTATCAAAAAGTTCGTGGACTGAGGCTATAAAATTGGTACTATGTAGTCTGTGCTTTCAAAATTTATATGGAACATAAAACAACAAAAAATAAAGAAATGTTGAAAATTTTAGCTTGATATGTGCATTATTTTCTAAATTATTTTAAAATGAAAACGACAATATGTGATCACCCGGCGCTGTCGTCGTTTATTTTCATGACGTCCGATAACGTCATTGTTTTTTTCATTGTCTGCTTCTTCTACCTCGTACACTTTCTTGATGAGAAACCCTGGGGCTGAGTAAGGACTTAAACCCGCCTTGTTTATATGACTTTACAATGTCATGAACAGTGGCCTTCAATGAATGTAATATTCCAAATGGATTAATACATTGGGAGAGATCCACACTTGATTGTGCCAGCATATTTTGCTTTTGGGAGTTCAATATCTACAACGCATGATTAACGTCATTTTTTGACGTGATTGATTTTTCACACCTTGACTGCACATCGACATTAACTGTGTATCCCTTTTCTCTCTGAATCTATTTTGACATTAAAAGACAAGTACTCTTGATGCATTTTATTTCTCTGTAGCCAGTTTCAACATATTTTAGGTCTAACCAGTTTTTTTCAGGGGCAAAACTTTATAGAATGTTGAAAACGGGAGCCCCTCCCCCTTTTGACGTCATTTTTAAGGCCTCATTTGTTTGGACATTCCGTGTAAAATTTGCGATAAAATTTCATAGAACTTCCAGAATGAAGTGAAAATTTCGTATTTTATGGAACAATTGTGTCCAGACACGTACCTGAATTAACGGGATTTTTGGATGTCAAATGTTCATATCAAAATAGTTTTTCTCAGTTACACATAGGTCGCAAAAACGTCGTGTTCGAGGTTGCGCCGCCTGGACATACCATTGCTTACAAAAACATCACTAATTTATTAAAAAATAAAATTTATGATTTATGGTTTATTCTTTAGATAGAAAAGATGATGCTTACTAGATATTTTAAGATTCATTGATGTGCTTAAAGCAGTTTTAATTTTATGACGCTAGTCCACGAACTTTTTGATAACCCCTCGTACAATTACTTGTACCTTTGATAACTGCGATTTTTTGCTTCAATAAAGAATCTAAAATTGTCACTATAGAATTCATTGTACTGTATTTAGTGTATTGAAATGTATTTTTATAGAGAGTTATCAAAGATCCCTGAAACCAGTTGACGATAGGAAAAGAAATGGAAAAGGAAAAGAAGAACTGGGGTATGTATATAGTGTATTGAACTTCCTCCTATATACATGTATATAGCTATTCAGATTGATTGAAAGTTACAATCAGTAAATAAATGCATTATGGTGGATACTAATTATTAATAAAATTAATATTGGCTGATAGTCTGGAGACTGTGTGAATGAAAAAAAAACATGAAAAAAAAAATTAGGAACCTATTTATAGACTGTTTTCCAGGTCTGAGGATGGAGCCAAAACCCTGGAAATTCATACATTTTTTTTAAACTCTACAGGAATGTCTTGTCAAAAGACCAATTATATGCTGATGATAAGAGATGATTATATTACATACACAGAATGTTAAACTTGAAGCTGTGTATTTTTATACATGTTATTTTCAGGGATTTTATCACCTCTCTACAGAACGACATGTTTGGAATGAGTTTTGGCAAGCAGAGTTGATGTCTGTTTCCACAGAGAACTGATGTTAGTCTGTGATACTGACCATTGATATTTTATAATTCATTTGTAAAAAATAAAAAACTAATGATTAACAGATTCATTAACAGCAATCGTCTACTTCATCAAGCTTTGTAACAATTATCTTATTTTTAGCAATTCCATAAGATAGCAAAGACCAATATTCTGTTAATTTTCTCCATAAATATTTGAGATTTTATTATCTTTTATGAAGAGCACTCATTTTGCTATGTTATATATATAGACCTGTTTTCTTATGTTTTTGTCCAGTCAATACATGCATATAATTATGATAAAATTAGTCTAATTATTTAATTATTTATTAATGTGAAGTATTGTCTTATTTATATTTAATATTGTGAGTCCATTGTTTGTTATACTTCCAGCAAATTTTTATTCAGGTAAAACTATTCATTCTTTTGATTACTGCTGTAATAGACAGTGTTTATATCACTGGGAATATTTCTTTCTTCAGACATATCACCAACTTCAGGTATAATTTCATGTTGCCTGAGTTATATTGTGACCTATTGCTATCTGTCAATCATACTTCTACCAAGAAGCCATATGATACTCAAGTGACTATCAAGATTTTATTGTTTCATACTTTTGTATAGCATTAAGTTAATTTGTTTTGTTTTGTTGTTGTTGACTTATTTATTGCATATGATATACACTCGTTCTTTTAATTAATCATATTTGTTCTTATATTCTATTTAAGTATAATGGAAAATATTTTGTTGACTAATTTATTGCATATATTATGCAGCATCCTTCATAATGTTATACATTGTTGACCAGTACATGTATTCTATTCAGATAAAAGTAGAATTTACCTCAAATTGTAACAGTTCGCTATGCTATTAAATTTTTTATTTTGAAATGGCTATATGAATTTCTACAAATTTTTAATTTGCTGGCAGAAATCATTATTTATAAACATACACGAACCAGTTCATGGTCTTACCCCTCTGGGACATTAATTTAATGCTTGGACGAAAACCATTAAAGTATTTAAATTTCAAGTAAACAAGTTCCTAAATTTAGCAATCCAACTGTTTGCAGCTTTGAAGCTTTAGATTTTTTAATTGATATGGAATTTTAGCTCACATTGACGAAGTCTAGATACGATTTTGCTATACCCCCATTCTTGGCCTCGGCATTGGCTTAGCATATGTGTTCTGGTTTAAGTTATTGGAGCAGGTCCATTCCCAAGTATTTACAAGCTTTACTTGGAAAACTTGCATGGATGTTGCACCTAAGGATGAACACTATCTGACTTGCTTGGCATGCTGGATCTGACCTACATTTTCCAGTTGAGTAACCAGGTTAAGTTTGTGGAGCAGGACCATTCCCAAGTAACCTCAAGCCCCATATGGACTTGACATGCATGAATGATGCATCTAAGAATACACTATACCAGATTTGCTACAGAAGCAGGACCTGACCTAAATTTCCAAAGGAAGGACGAGGTTAAAATTTGAGGAGCATGTAGGTCCATTCCAAAGTAACAGTAAACCTTACATTGTCAAAACTTGCATGGATGATGCATTAAGGGATGAACGCTACCCATTCTGTTTCTGGAGGCTTTGTGAATAAGGTCCCAGAACATTAAAAAAAAATGAGTGAATTGTAGCACGTGTTATCGAAATTAGTATGGCTTATGTATCTCCCGGGAATGGAAACTTGCTACAGATGCTGAATTTGTGCAATGTTTTCCAGATGAGCGAACAGGGTAATATTTTTGAAGTATATCTTTCATTTTATGGCCCGATTTGATTTAATTTGCATTGATGATGCGTCCAAGGATGAATATTTCCAGGTCTGCTTCATATTTTGGAGCTGATCAATTTCCTATTTTCGTAATGCCGCCGGTTGTGGCGTTTTCCTGGGACGTAAAATACGGGAAAAAAAACGTAAAAACGTCATTATTTGTAATGGATCCTTTCACAATAACTGCGTTACTCCTCTTTCGCAGGGCAAAATTATATACTTTGGTGCCGTTTAAGGAATCACTGTCTATTAAGTAGAATATGCCAGTGCATCAACGATAGTTGGAAAATTGGAAAAATTTGCAGAATTGGCGGAGCATAAATTATTCCACGTTTCAAGATATCGTTGATGTCCCTGACATACTCTACTAACTAAACAGTGATTCCTTATATTTCGATTTTTTTGTGAAATAAATTTGTTAATTTAAGATTTTATAAATGTAGACGAATAGATTTAAATTGAAACAGGCCTCTCATGTTAATTTAATTAGTCCCTGCCCACTGACATTAAACAACAATATTAGGCATCCATCAACTGTACACGGGCTTATTTCTCTCAGTTCATTCGATACGGAAGAGCAAGTTCTATACCTATGAACAATTTCTAAAAAGAGGTAAGCTATTGACAAACAGGTTGATAAATCAAGAATATCAGCAGTCTCTTTTAAAGTCATCATTTGTAAGTTCTATGGTCCTTACAATGACCTTGTCAGCGCATACAATTTATCATTAAAACTGACTAATTTCCTACTGATTTGATGGGCGAATTCAATCACTAAAGTAAAATCACTAGTCCCCTAATCTTCTATTTGGGAAGTCAAATTTTAAAATGCAGAATTTATACCTTTTTTTAAAATGTCAAACTGGGCCTGCTCTTGGCAAACAAAAAAAAATACTAAAGAGAGGGTTGGGTTTTTGATTGTATTAAATGCTAGCTGTATCAATGATAAATGTTGTTTCCTTGCTCCGGGACACTTTTGATCTAATTTCACTTTATATTTAATTTCACTGTATATTTATTGGGCACAAAAAGTTGTGCTTAGTTCTGGATTAGTTCTTCCAAATTCTTACCTCAATCGCAAAAAGATACATTTAAAACAAGCTAATTCAGAGAATTCGTGTCCCCCGCTTAGGGAAGAAGTCGGCTCCCCCAGACTGAATTTGTAGAATTATTAAATGTATACATGTATACTGATAAAATACATGTATGTTATGCATCCTTTATTATGCGTTTATCACACTGTAATGATGATTTTATAACACTTTCACATGAATACTATCATTTCACTTTATATTTAATTTGTTTGATTTATTTAGCATTAAACAGTTCTAATAGATAATATTTAAGTCCGGGCACAAAAAGTTGTTTTATACGCAATAACTCTCTCATGCCCCTGCGCTAAAAATAGCGACATGTAATACTATAAATACTAATAAAACAAACGGGGCGGGGCACTTTGAGAGGGGCGAGAGACGTCCTAGGGAGTTTTGGTATAAAATTACATTGCATAAGCTCAAAATCTTCTTGAAATTGCAAAAAGATACATTGTATAAATTTAAAAAAATTAGGGGTCCTTAGGCCACAGGGAGTTGTTATATAAAATTTCATTGCAATAGCTATGAACAGACAGAATTTGCTTAATATTTATGACCTTGACTCTCCTCAAAATCAATAGGGGTCTTGTTTAGTCCATAGGGAGTTGCTATGCTAAATTTCATCGCAAAAGCTCAAAGGGTTCTCGCGTGTGGACTGAAGTACTCTCATTATCTTGCAAACCAAAATTGCATTATAAATACTAGACGATATGTTTGATGATCTCAATTTCAGGACTAGGAGGGCTATTAAAAACAATTATAAGGAACGTTTTGTTGTGGAAACAGTGGCGCAATAAATAAACAGTTTTTCAATGGGTGACACTGTAGCTCTCCGGTCTGTGAAATTTTTTTTTTCGAAGAGCTACAGATCTGCAGCTACTGTATAATAAGACACAAATCAAAATATAATTTGAAGAGAAATGCGAGGTATTTTTCTCTTATGGTGACGGGTACTGAAGGATAACTATAATTCACTTTTTATACATCAAATAAGTTACAAAAAGCATTGTCGTGTTGGTCACTTATTTTTTTTCATTCCAGTGGTTTTCATTGGGGGTTCTCCAAGATTAAAATTTTTGTATATGCCAGTTACTTGGGGGTGAATTTCACATTTTTCTGGAGGACGTCATCTCGATTCAGTACTTTCAGTACTTTGATTTCCCTTTATTTCCCGATCATGGCAAGAGCACACAGCGGATGAGACCGGTCGGCAGGGGATGCTTACTCCTCCATGGTACCTGATCCAACCTCTGTTGTTTTGGAGGTTGTTTGCTTCACTCCTTTTGTGTAATGTTTAATGGACTTTTGAGCTTGAATAATCAACAACATAACATTACTAATTTCTTCAGATCTAGTTATTTTGAAATGATTTTATTTGAACACTTTAGTACGACACGGGAAAAATTCTGAACTTGTTCGACGACTGTACGAATTCAAATTCCAGCCACTGGAGTCGCTGAAATGATAGAGACTTGTTTACATCTGAGCTAAAATTTAAAGTGAGTTTTTCTGATCACCTTTTGTTAATCGTTTGTCTCTCCTTCTGTTCGTCTTTAAACTTTTCATATTTAATTTCAACTTCTTAATTCTCAAGCACCACTAAGTCAATTTAAAGAAAGTTAGTACATGTACAAAAAATAATCCCCCTTAGGTGAAGGGGAGTTAAATTTAGAAAAATGAAGGGCCAAATCCCCTTACAAGGGGAGCTAATCAAGAAAAATAAAAAAAAAAAATAGGGTGGGGGTGGGTAAAAATAATCTTCTCTAGAACCAATGGGCCAGAAAACTTGAAACTTTCTTGTAAGCATTTTTGGATATAGTGTAGAATTTTTATTCTTCAGATCATGACCCCTACGGGTAGGATGGATCTACAATATGAAATCAAAGTTTTACATTTATAAATATATTTAAAAAAATCTTTGAAAATCTTCTTCTCAAGAATAACAGGGCTTAAAAGCTGTAACTTGGGGGGGGGGGGGGGAGCATACTGGGGTAGTGTAGATTCTGAATTGTGCAAATCATGACCCCGGGGTAGTTGGGGTCACACTTCAAACAGTATATATCCTACTATCACACATTAAACGATATTCTAACACACAACTAATCACAAAACGCCTTCTTGAATTTAAAAACCATCCACGGTCAAACATCAACACCATCCGCGTCCATCAGACATCAAACACCATCCAACAAACAAAAGATATATCTCCTATGTGTATACATTGTAACAAAATAGAGAATGCAAAACATCTGATTTTTGAATGTGATAATGTGTCTAATATATGGAATACTATAAGCAGTTTTTTTATCATTTAAAATTCAATGGAAACATATTGTTGTTGGGTTTTTCCATGAAAATAATGATAAAACTTGATCTCTTAATTTACTTATTACGTATGTGGCATATAGAATCTATAAACATGAAATGTTATGTAGATTAGAGTCTTTAAGTGAAACTGAATATAATTTATACAATCATGTAAAAAAATCAATTTGTTTCTACACTTCTGTATTACGCTTTCTATTTGTTAACACTGAGCTAAGGATTTTTTGAAAATCTTTCAAAACTAATGTGAAAATTATATATTCTTGTATAAATACTACTGGGAAGGGACCTGTCTTCCCGTAGTGCTGTCAAAAAGGGGGGAGTAAATGGACTGTGAAACGTATTTGTGGCTCCCTCGGTTGACAGCTACACTGAAATTATATCTATCTTATTTCATAATGTATACTGTATAAATATATTTTTCAAATATAATTGTACTTTAATTTTTTTCTATATAATTTATAACATCCTGCGTGATGTCATAGGGACAACAATATCATTGTTTAGAAGGAGCTTAGTCAGGGCCCCATCCCTGGCAGTTGCCTTATTTTTTTTCTAGTAATGTTAGTTTATATGTTGTTATAGATTAGGTCTGGGAAATAAAATTGTTAAAAAAAAAAAAAAAAAAAAAAAGAATAACAGGGCTTAAAAGCTGTAACTTTGGGGGGGGGGGGCATACTGGGGTAGTGTAGATTCTGAATTGTGCAAATCATGACCCCGGGGTAGTTGGGGTCACACTTCAAACAGTATATATCCTACTATCACACATTAAACGATATTCTAACACACAACTAATCACAAAACGCCTTCTTGAATTTAAAAACCATCCACGGTCAAACATCAACACCATCCGCGTCCATCAGACATCAAACACCATCCAACAATCACACCCAAACACTATCCTATCATTTCACATCAAAAACTATTCCACCGTCACACATCAGACATCACTAGTCCATCACATATTAATAAACACCGCATTACTATCATACATCAAACATCGTCCTAACATCCCGCATCAAATACCGCCTTAGCTACAATCATGCACTCAATATCATACTTATATCACACACCAAACACTATCTTAGCTACCATCACACTCAACATCTTACTAACATCATTATTCTAGCATCACATATCGAATTCCATCCTGCCATCACATATTATAATCAATAGCCAAACATCCAACAATGAAATACAGTATTGTTCTTTCATCACACCAAACATAACTTTTCTGTCTTCACTCCACAAAAATTACCATTGTATTATAACCCCAAATCATCTTTCTTTCATCAGATTTCATCTGTCATCCAACCATTCAAGAAATATCATTAGTCTTGAAACTTCAAACACCAAAAGCAGAGGGGAACCTACTCTCGAGTCATATTCCCTCTACAAATTTAAAAGTAGATCCAGCAATGTTGAGAGCTGAAATTATTCGTTATAGACTCTGATGGTTGCCAAGTATAAGTCACGGAAAGAATTTAAATTCATATTTCAATACTGAAAGAAGTCTGTGACTTGTAAATTAAACATCCAGTACATGGACTAGTACAAATTTATGATCATGGGACATACATATATAGTTCTTATAAATCCAACTTGGAATAATTTTTTCTCAAAATAAAAAGAAAACAGATACTTGAAAGAAGATGATAATTCAAATTTATTGAAAGAAAATGACCAAAAGAATAACAACAATTGAACGTAGGTCTAAGACCTCTACAGATCATTATCTTATTCTATATCAATATAAAAGTGTATTTTATAACTCATCTCTTTTTATATGTTTTATTAAGCAGAGCAATTACGTATATATATGTATTTTCAAGTGAAATATTCCATTTCTTGGGATATGTTTTATTCTTTATATAATATATGAAATAAATTATGAATTTTAAACCAAAGTTACAATATATTAGGCCCAAAAATAGAGCTTATTTAATCATATATTTAAAAAATTCAAAACATTTTTAAACATAACCACTCCTGTGTAAAAGTTCTGTTATTTTGAAGGAAACATTTCATATAGCCTGAGAAACCACATTATACTCAACTTACTCATTCTTCTGAAATACTGAGTCTGAAATACAAGTAGTTATGCAAATATCTATAAATTTGTTAAGTTTGCAACAAAAGACAATTATAAGAATACAAATGATGATGGTGAATTTCATGGTCTCAAACTTATGTGACCTTATATGAGGATTTTTTACTAAAAACAAAAAAAAAATCTTGCAATTTTTGCATTTGCTAATATTTTTCTTAAATGAACCAATTGAAGAGAAAATATTCTGTATGAACTTACTTTTGGTCAGAGGTCATAGCGCGACCGAATCACACAACGAGATTATATTTTGCCTACATATTTCTGTCACGATACAACTGGTTTCGGGATATTTTTAAGGTAATAGCGATGAAAAAGATAAAATGATTGAAAGATATGGATAGTTGTCAATCAACAGAGGTACAATAGATCGTCTTTCGATGTGAAAAATGTATTGAATACTGTAATTATCCTAAAGCCGCACTTACCTGAATTTTTTTTGGAATTATGTAAACTAAAACAGGCGATACCACCGCTTTTCAGTTGTGTATGTGTGGTTTTTTTTTTTGAGTTCAAATATTTTTAAAACTAAGATTAGTCTCAGCAGCGATCATTGTTCTTTCATTTATAAACAGAGAATTCCTGAACTGAACTGTTCAATATGAATATAAAAATTCAAATCTTGGAGTGAAATGAACTTTCAAGACCAAACAAGTAGACCTTTGCGCGTCACAACAAAGCAATAAGACGACCCGGTCGTGTAATAAATGAGGTTTTACTAGAAATTTATTCTTCTCAAATGTAAATATAAGTAAGAAACAACAATGTTTAAAAGTTCACTGGGAAATGAACTCAATCGGTACGTAATCAAATCTACTGAGAAGCCCTTTTGGTTTTACAGCATTTGATCATGTGACCAACTAAGTTCATTTCCCAGAAAGCCTTTTAACATAATTGTTTATTTCTTAAGAAAACGTTTGTATGATCCAAACTTTTTGAACCTTTGATTTTAATGATTAGCATTCGCACCACTACTACTATTCTACTACAGGAGCAGGAATACGACTTGAAAGCAACCAAATTTTCAGAAAAGAGGAGTAATTTCATAAAATGATTCTTTACTCGAACGGACGATGGTTGAACCAAAATTTTGTTGTTCAATTGAAGGAAAAGGGGTTGGTCTGCATTTCGCCAAGTTTACTCCAGGACAGAACTGCACAGCAGAAGCTGTGTATGAATTTTTAAAGTACTTTCATTACAAAGTTTCTCAATACTGTTTATTATAGTTTATCAGAAAGGTACTTTGTGAATTGATAAATCAAGTAACGAAATACAAGTATTAATCAAGGGACAAACTACTAATTCTGTTTTCTTGTACCTTAAACTCCTACTTTGAATTTTTCCTTTAACATGACGTGTGTGATTGATACATCCTTGCACTTCCATAAATCAAACTTTATCCTTAATATTTGAGAAAAATCCGTGATTAATGATGGTTGCAGAGTTTAACATACTGAACACAAATTGTAAAAAGTAAACATTGACAATAGCAGAGCTCTAGTGCCGTGTTTACACAAAAACGTGTGTGTTCAATTTGTTAGACTCTGCACAAATCATTGAGCACAAAACATGCAAAATGACTAGTGAGTTGGTTGAGCATACACTGAGCAGATTAGACATTGTCAATAAGGGAATTGACGTTTCAGCTATTGCACTTGCGCGGGTTATGTATAATATTTTTATCTGCAACATATGCAACAACTATCCACTAGCTAACAACCTAAAGAAAGCATTGTGTTATGTTAATCAAAGAATTCTACAAATGGTCCGTGTAACACTTAACAATCCAAATATTTAAAATGATTTAGAGCTTTAGAATATTGATATATTAGTTGAAATTTCTAAATTTCAAAAACTCATACCGATTTGGTACATTGAAATTCAATATCTCAGTTCAAAAATCTAGTTTTTTAAAATTTCCAAACAGTTTTTAAAAATTTAATGTTTTATATTTTTACCTTAAATGTTCAAAACTCAAATTTCTAAAAACAATTTCTGTATTTTAAACATTTGGGTTTATAATTGACCGTTTGTTCAGAAAGTTTACGCTTAACTGTGCAAAGTTCAGTAACATATTTTGTCTTTTGAAGATTTAAAATCTACTTCAAACTTCTAAAGTCCAACTCTGAAACGTTATAGATTTTTATAAATTAGGAAATTTGATTTAAATGTTCTAATTTCAAACCAAAACACTTTGAGTTTTAGAATTTTACTTTAACTATCCAAAATATCAAATTTCAAAATCCGATTTTAATTTTGAATATCAGTTTAATATTCAAACTATCTAAAAGCTTTTATTCTTAAATAAAAGTGTTTTAAAATAGTTTAAAAATTCAAACCAGGTTTGGAATTTGATATTTTTGATATTTGAAGTAAATATCTAAAAACTCCAAGTCTTTTGGTTATTTTAATTTGAATGTTTGAATCAAAATCCTAAATTTCAAAAAATTTAAAACGTTTTGAAAGATTAGATTAGAAGTTTTAAGTAAATTTTGAAATATCAAAAGTCGTAAAACTATACCTAACTTTTGATTTGAATTTTGAATGTTTAAGGTAAAAATCTAAAAGCTTAAAAGTCTCTTTTGTGATCTAAAACGTTGTAAATATATACATATATACATTTTTTTTCTATATATATTTATATGTGGTGTTTGCATGCAATTCATTGTTTATCTCATATGTGATATCCTTTTTTCTGTGTTTGTCAATTTTCATTAATCACTGTAATAGTGGAAATAAAGAATGAATGAATGAATGGAAATTTGATAATTAGATTTTTAAACTAAAATACAAAATTTCAATATACCAAATCAGTTTGAGTTTTTGATGAAATTTTGGAAATATGAACTAATATATTAACATTCTGAAAAATTGAATTGTTAAGTCTTTCATGGAACTACGGATAACAATTATCTAATAAAAAAAGTTTCATTTTATTAAACAGAGAAATTCTAGTATTAAATTTTCAAGTAAAATACTAGTACACTTTTACAGTATCTTGTTTTATTATTCAAAAGAAAACTTGAATGGAAACATTGCATACATCCTTTAGGTGATGATTATAATACAACAAACAATACTAACTGAAAACGAGAAACATAGATAGACTAGAAACCTTACACTTACAAGCCGTTGTGTGTCTCCCCGAATTGACCTTCTCCAGTGTCCATAGCACATTTTAAATTGTTGTTTTTTGCATAAACAAATTCACCTTATGTTTATCAATATTAATGTGTAAATTTATGAATGAGTTTTAAAAAATCACAAAAAATAATTAAAAACTTAAGATCGACCCTTGTTTGGGGTCACATAATAATTATAGGCCAACGAGCGTAATCATGTATTCTGAGTTTTTCTTGATATGACTAATCCCAACTACGAGGGTCATTCAAAAAGTATGTAGACTTTTGTCCTAACTTTTTTTAATTAACGTCATATTTTATTTAAATTTAGTACACATATTTCAACAACAAATTCGAATAATTTGAGTTAAAGAATTGGAATATATTATAATATACTAAAAGGAAAAAGAAACGCAGGGTAAACTTTTGAGGTGAATTATATTTGTTTTTCTTAAAATACTTTTTAGTTTTCCTATCTACCTTTTAAAATCATCTTTCAAAAAGATATAACCAAATTCTCATATGATTTTGTCTTATTATTCATAAGTTATTGAAGCTCAGATGACGATACCCCCCAAAAGTGAAAATCGAAAACTCTCATTATCTTCAATGTCTATCTCGTGCATTTGTCAGAGTCTTATTTCTCCTTTGCATGGAATTTCATCAGAGTGATCTTTCAAATCCTGGCTATATTTAGCATGGGTAACCACGCAAAAAATAAATCAAACAGCGCGCGCATGCGCCAATGAGAGGAATACTACCGTAAATTGACTGGCTCAAAAAACCAAATTGCAGAATTGTTTTCTTTCAAATTTCGTATGAATGTAATGATTATAATCATCTACTCTATAAATGGCTGTTTTTGTGGTAGTAAGGTGGTGATTTAAGAGATGGCAGGACGAATAACCCGCTCGTAACATGACTCTGTTTCACGTTACCGTCATCGTCACGGTTGATTGAAAACCACTCCAGACCCTCTCTGACAACGGCTAAAACGTTTTATGGGGGAAAATTACAAGAGACTGCTTAGTAAACCGTTGTTGCCTTTTTCATGAATTAGGCAATTCGAAAACAAGACCCCATTGAACTTCCATAAACTGTGCCAAGATTGCAATAAATTCATAATGCCTCTTAATATTGAAAAACGATGTGCATACCTCATATGCATCAAATAATGCAACAAGATTTGTTGACAAACTCGTCGTTATCACATTGCACGTGTTTTGGGCTTTTTAGCGTTTTCCCTACGTGACGTCATAAATTTTACGGTTGAGTAATTCTGAATACTGATTTTGATGCATAGTAACTAAATTTCCCTTCTGACCAATTTTCGTAATTTTCGGTCATGTGGTCAAATTTTTATCGAAAATTATGCTACCCTGCGTTTCTTTGTCCTTTCAGTATATTTATAAAAATTATCAAAGATTTAGAACAGCAAAAATGGGATCACGGAGCAACGTCAAAATTGAGTAATTTCCTAATTTCACGCTATTTAAAGTATCTAAGGCCATGCCTCTAATGAATGGAGCTAAAACGAAATAAATTTTACCTGTTTAAATTAAGTATATTGCTGTATTACTTAAGATTATATGATAATGTAATTTATTGCTCCGTTTAAAAGATAGCGGTTTTTAAACCTATAAGGACTTCATTCAAAAGGAAAAAACCTTGACGTTGGAGGACGTCACAGAGCAGCGAGTAGCAATAAACTTTTGCTTTGCATTCGAGCATCTTCTTTAACAAACTTGAAAAATTCTGTATAAACCAGGAAATGTATGAAAAATAGCCATGAATTTGTCTAAAATGGAAAATACAATTTTTGAATGGTAGCGAGTTAGAAGCAGACGATGCATGGTCTGCAAAGAAACAGGTTATAGTTTAAAATCTTGCTAAAAGAGTTAGGAACGTCATGAAACGTGATGTGCGCTTCACTGATGCAGAACTAATAGAGTTACGCGGTAAGGAATTCGAAAATACTGACATTCTTGTTCAAACTATTTGCATAATTGTAAGCAAACTAGGTATCAAGTGTTATGGATACGTTTTTATGAATTCAGAAGACACTACAAACCATAAATGAAATTGAATTTTTTTGAAAGCATCTCTAGTAATTTTTAGAAACTTTCTCGACGTTGTTTTTGACGTTACAGTGTTGGTGAACCGTGCTCCGTGGTAACAAAACATGTTGCTTTAAAAATTGGCTAATATACAATTATGGACTGTTTAGAAGGGAGACATCACCAGTTATCAGGTCTAAGTAGGGTTGTCACCCGAGGGCGCTTGCGCCCGAGGGTGACAACCCTACTCAGACCTGATAATTGGTGATGTCTCCCTTCTAAACAATCCATAATAGTTTTATTATCCTGAAGAATATATAATTATCAATTACATAGTTTACCGATCCCGCATATTTATTAATTGTACTTATAAATAAGAGTTATCTCGCTTAAATCACTGTAGTTTCATTCAAAGGGCGACAACGCAGATGTAACCCTACAAGCTCGCTTACGCTATTTCATTGTTATATGAAGGGATATAACAAAGGGAGACATGAGTTGTCTCCCTGCACGTTAAAAATCAGATTGACTGTATAATTCTGAAGGATAATAACATGAGTTATATATAATCAAATGGAATTAAACGTCACATGTCAAAAAAATATATGATTTGATTTACAAAAATGTGTTGATCTCTAATCATGTAATAATAATATGACGACAAGGACCATTGTCTACGTATTTTTTGAATGACCATCGTACAATCCAAGTTGGATCAAGAACTTGGGTCGAGATATAAAATATACAATTTTGCTAGGACTAAAATAAATTGTGTATCTTAATGTTGAGGGATATAAAAAAAGATGATCATCTTCTAGGCTTAAACTCAAGGGACATTGATTTCTTTATTTTAGCAAAGGGCAAATAGATTACCGGAATAGTGCATGAAGTTTGCAAATCTTTGTTACAATGCAAAGATATCTATGAACCTGATATCATGACCTTTTCGCATTGATTTAATTATTTTTTTTTATCGAGTGAAATGTTGATTACTAAATAAATAGAGTTTCCCAACAAAATGGCATGGTTCATTTAAAGAAAGGTGGAAATGACCCTCAAGTTAATATTTTATGTGGTTTCTTGTAGAGGCCTCATAAATGTACCAAGAAAATGTTTATAAAGACTTACTAGTAAAAGCGAACAATTCATTTGATCTCTTCTGAGAATTTGAAATAATGTATACCGAGTCGCTGTAGAAGTATGATGGAGCAAATATTAGCCTTAAAATAGGGATAATGGTTGAAAATGTCTAACACATCCCGACAATCGATAGTGCTAGACCGGAGAGAAAGCAAACGAAACAAAAAAAATGAAACAGTACTAGTCTGACAATAAAAAATGGACTCTTTTAGACTATATGTTTTTTTTTACTACTACACTTGGTAAGGAAAACAGAGACACAGTGGTATACAAGACACATGATGTAAACAAATAAAGATGAAATTAATGACAACAAAGTTTAGATTGAAATTCTGGGGGTAGCATTTCAATCAATAGTTAATTATAGCTAAATAATTTAATTTTAGTTGTAACATGTCATTTGATTGGTTAAACGGTTTTATCCATTTTGTATAACATAGCTTGCCTAAGTCACAACGAGTTACGTCAAAAACGTGTAATTCCGCTTGACGTTAACTTTGAAAATATGCGATATTTGAAGCCTTTTTCCGAAGAAAAACATGGAAAAATTGTCTGATTGTCTCCTTTGAAATTAAATTATAAGGAATGAAGCTTATTTCAACTTTTGTTATACGATATAACATAACTTGGGGCAGTAATGTTATATCGTATAACAGAAGTTGAAATAAGCTTCATTCCTTAAATAAATAACTATGAAATAATTTGGAAGTGAAAAAAGAATAAGAGAGTTTACACATCTTTACTGTGTCCTGCTCACATAGCAAGTAACAACATTGTCTCTGTTTGTAAGACTCATTCTTTAAATTGAGTTTTAGAGAAACTGGGATTTGAATATACTAATGGTAATCTAACGTATACCCATATCTTTTTGGATTCTAAGACTAAAAAAAATCCTTCCAAACATAGTAGGTTCCAGTAAACGTTCCACCATTTCTTTTTATTTACTCTCACTAAAATATTAACAGTAGTGAAGGAGAAACCTCGGGATGAGTATGCAGCAATTTATTCGAGAAGAAGTGCAGAGAAGTGGATTCTCAAAAATTCTTAGAAACTTTTGGAAAATTTGAAATAAAAATAAAATAACACGATCAAGGACATAAAGACTGAAAATTTATATGCAACATTTCCCGACGATAATTAAAAGTCCAGTTTTTTTTATATCATTGACAGCTGCCTTTTCAATACGAAATGAAACTCGTTAAGAACTGCGAACGATAGTATTGTTCTCCCGCCTACCTCCAAGTCAATTTTCAAAAGTTAACATATTCTTCGATGATTTTTTAATATTTTTTTATAGATAATTACATGTATATGGATTTTCATAAAACATTACTTATTTGGGAAAACAAAGAGAGATAACTCTAAAATTTTGGTGAAACGTGTTTTTCACTATTGAAAATGGAAAATAAATTTAATAAAAAACTCCCCCCCCCCTTGACACAAAAATTCCTTTTAACAGATAATATGGACTGTTATTTCACAAATTTATACCAAACCTTTTTGTGTGTCGGAGGGGGGGGGGGGGCATATGTTTATTGACAATAACGACAAAAATGCTTATTTTCCACTAATTTCAAAGCGATTTACAACTGAAACATTATTTTTTATTAATATATTTATGTTATATTTATTGCCTAAAACATAAGGAAAGCTAAAAGGAACACTTGATCATATCCAAGACCATTTCAAAATACAGTAATGCCTGAAAGTCCGATTTCAATGGATAACATCGTCTCCCCCCCCCCCCTCCTTTTTCAAGAGCTGGAGTGCTGGAGTTATGGATAATTACGATTTAGCGCTGGTATTAAAACAATTCATCAATTTCCATTGAACTGTTCTTTGTACTAAACAAAGAATTTATGGCCAAATTGCCATTTATATTGAATTAAATGGATGCAAAATGTAGGCGGGAATCGAGAGTTAGCGTGCGTATTTCTTTACTTGCCTTGGTACTGATCATTTGCTGAATTATTTTGTTAAAAATCATTCTGATTGTACACACAAGGATTCTGCAGTTGATATCAAATAGATATTTGAATTTCTAATTGACAATATCTATGTGATTTTTGGAGACAAGGTCTTCAAAGTCTGTTGCAAGTCCGATTGATACCAGTTGCACCCAGTTAAAGCAGACCTGTTTTTGTAATCAAATCACGCAGTATTTGATAAAGATCTTTTTCTTGAAAAGAAGAACACTTGATATGGCATTCAGTTCAACATTTGATATATCGACGACATGTTGTCAGCTTACAATGGTTATTTTCATTCTTATATCGATACAATATATCCCGGTAAAATTAAATAAAAGATATCATAGAGTCTGTCTCTCTGTTTCATATTTGGATGTTTTACTAGAACAGAAGAGTTGTAGACTAACAACCAAGCTTAAGGTCTTTCCACCCTCGTACGATGTCATAGGTTTTTGCAAGAACTGTTATTAATTTAAATTCATACCAAATAAAACAATATTCTTTGGAAGAATGCTTTTCAATAGGTGTAATGATAAATATTGTTAAATAAAAGAATTTTAAAACTGTATATTTTCTATATTTAGTCAATTAATCAATCTTTTAAAAATGTTGACAAGGGAAATAGCTCCTTCCTGGGTATCTTCATTCAGGCATTTTCTCTATTGTACTTCTAATGTTAAATAGTTTCATTAAGGGACTCCGACCCTCAGCCAGGAAGTACAACTCTTTAATTTATAATTTAATTCAAAAAGTCTTGAAATGAAGCTTGAAAATTAAATATTTTCATGCAACAATTTTCATTATATGCCTCTCAATGTGCTTCAAGGTTCTTTGCAAAGCTCCATAAATTACTTCTAATTTCATATCATGTTAATAAACATTGGTATCTAAAAATGCTTTTTCGGGATAAAAATTTCTACTTTTGTCATATTATATGTCTTAAGTTGGTCATAAATTACGATAGAAAATGGCTTCAAAAGATAGCAATAAAAATGGGCAATGTCTGTCATGAAATTAATAATCAGAAATAGATAGAAACTCGTCAAAAAAGAATAAAAAAAATTCTATCAGATTGGAAGAGATTATATGTATTTTTTTATCTCCCGTTTGAGAATGTTTCTTTCATATTGAAAACTAACAGCACCCATCCTCAAAAGTCCATTAAACAATACACATTTTATAGCAGAGGAAACACGGACCTCTAAAACATCAGAGATGGGATCAGGTGCCGTGATCAGGCAAAATCTAAGTTAAGCTGAACGAAGCATAAATTTCCCTAGTCTTTGCTACAGAGAATTTTTAACGGCAATGCATGGATGGATATTTCGTTTGAGCAAAAATATTTAATATTTTGGGTTGTGGTTATAGACCTGCATGCCCGAGTCCTCAGTTTGTAGAACACCTGACTAGTGAGGAAGGGGTCTCAGATTTGATTCAAGGTTCTTACCTACATTTTCTTCTTTCTTGCTGCATAATTTGGTGCCTTGGACTATCCCTGGAATAGCAAGTAGAATTCCTACCAGGAGCAATGGTAAATTCTTTGTGTTTCGGGGCCCGTTAACACAAAGCTAGGGAAAATGCGATTGTTTTGGCAGTGGATATCCTTCTGCTTAGCTCAGTTGGTAGAGCACTTGATTGCTGATGCAGGGGTTTCCGGTTTGATTACTAATCCGGCCATATATTTTATAGCAAGAGTATCAAAGTAACAATTCAAAGTAACAAATCAACTGTGTAATAATAGTTAACTAAGAAAATGTTCATCTGCATTAATTTTAAATAACACAATACACTTTTCCAAACGATAAAACGCGCAAAAATGTCAAATTCTATCTCAATACTTATATTCGCATATGCAAATATCAGATAATATTCGTGGTATGCTTTAAAAATTCATTGATTGATTTTATGTTGTTTACGTACCATTAAAAATTGTAGAAAAAGATAGTTACAAATTGATAATTCTGTTCATGTGGAATTCTTGCTGAACCGAGCTTCTAGGTTGTGTAAATACCGAGATAAGTCCTTGTCATGTCACGTGAGGATGCAAAGTTGGATTATGCTCATTCGTTTCTTTCGCCCAAAAGAGATTTAAAGTATCTTAAAATTTGTGAAGAATTAGAAAAACTCAGGGAAATAAAAAGACCCTGTGAAGAAGTCAAAAATGTTACCACAAATGAAAAAGCCGAGATGTGTAAGAGGCTATCGAGCACCTGAAGTAACCACACTGTACCCGTGAGACTGAACAGTTTAATGGAAATAAGCAGTTCTGAGGTGTTCTCTTTCGATTTTCTGATGTTTTTGACAAGCTTTATGTTTAAAAGAGTAAGAATAAAGAAGACAGTATTAACTGTACAAGTGAGAGTCAATGGAACAACAAAGGTGACGATGTTTTGAGTGAGGTTTTCAACAAAGCACAGATGTTTTCCGTAACCGATGTTACCTTCTAAACCAAACGTTAAAATCACATTAGTACCAATTACAAGTAGGGGTGTGAAATAGCAGAAGATGGTGTAGCAAGTAAATGTCATCCTGATATTTTGACCACGATTGTTTCCAATGTACCTGTTTAATGAAAAGGTTCTGAACATATGAAAGGAACAGATAAATAGACAACAACACAGGGAAAGCCAGAAATAGTGCAATATTATACCCGTGACCTGGCATAGCCATGTCCATCTCTGTACAACATTGGCTGCTGTATAAGTTACTTGCATACAGAAAAGAGAAAATGTTGTGCTCATTACATTTAAACCTGGGAGAGTGCGCAATCCAGGAACTTTCATGTAAATTACAAACAAAATCATCAAGGATACGATGCTGATAATGTTTAAAACAGTTGTAAAGGTTTCCAGAGTTTTGGTGTACTCGTGCTGAGTACTTTTTATATAAGGCTGGTTGGGCTGGATACAAACTCGATATCTATAGTTCAAATCTAGCACATAGTCGCCTACGTAAAAGGTTTCTTTGGTTGTTTTTAAAGTGATGTGACCACTCTTGCTGTCACTTTCAACTTCGCTTTTGTTAAACATTCTCTGACGACAAAAAAGTAAATTACTTACATACACTTTGGATACAGGATTGAGGTCATGCATAATAACATTGTATTTTCGTGCGACAAATAAGTCATAAACTTCAGGGAGTATATTTCCTGGCGAATTGAAGTATTTGCTTATGTTAGATAATTTTATCCCTTTTAAATCGAGTGAAATATCTTCTTGTGCTTTAAAGTTTACGGACAAATTGGCCGGTAAATCTAAAAGGTATCTTTCTACCTTATCTCTGTCAAATGATTTCAGATAAGTCAATTCAAAATATAAATTCGCTTCCATTGTAAACTGAAAATATCCCTCTCTAAATGTTGATACAATGGGAGCTAGTGGTAAAAAGAAATATTCGCTAAAATGAACTTTGTTGGTCATAGAAAATCGTAGACTTAAGCTTTTACCCACATATTTACCAGCTAACCTAAGAAGTCTGTTGGTATCATTGCTTGTTGACGTTACATTTAGTTGACACAGTATAAATAGTGCGTAAGTAATTCGTTGTGGATGTCGTATGGCAGGTATACACTCTTCTCCAACTAAAATACGCCCGGGATAACATACCTCGTCCATTTTCTGAAAGACGAATACAATTTTCACCAAAGATTAAAAAGAAATATTAATGTTTACCTGGAGGATCACTAGCAGTGGTTTAATAGACTATATAAAACTCATTCAAAATTAGAATATTTTTCAGTGGATATAATCAATTTTAAATTTAGTGCATAATTTCTAATTGTTTAATAGACTAGATTCAGATGTTTCAAAACTCATTCAAAATTAGGTCTGTCAACAGAATATAAACAGTCTCGTTTAAAGCCATCATTTTGTTATATGGTCAATACAATGCCATTGTCAGCCAATGCAGTCTACCATTGATTTAGACAAATCCTAACTGTCGTTTTTCAATGTATTAGTTGGGCCAATATTAACACAATGAATTTTTGACGAATATACCCGTTATTACTTGATCGTGACACGGAGCGCATGAAGGGTGTAACTAGATTACATCTATTTTCTTTACATTGAAACAAAAAAGAACTATCAAATCGACACTTGTAGCTATGAAAAATATGATCCTCTCGATAAAATTTTCAGGTAAAAAAGTATTTTTTACCTCATTGGATGAAAATCAGACTGCAGATCTGTTGCTCGCCGGTCTGAAAAAATTCAGGCGCAATGTTTGTACACAATAAATAAACTTTTTTCAATGGGTGGCACTGTAGCTCTCTGATAGTCAATCCAAACTTTTTCAGACCAGCGATCTATAGAACTACAGTTAGTTTAAGCATTTCCTTACAGTTGAACGTGAAATTCTCAAAAGTTAAGACGCGCGTTTGAAAGAAACCTTATCAGCTTGACGTATGTTATGTAGCTTACTCGAAAACAACAAAACAAACGAAGACAGTTACTGCTTGAGAGTGCAGAAATAACGACAATTTAGATAATTAAGGACAAGATGATTGAGTATCAAACAATAAAAAGGAAGGTACTGTTTTTAGGCTCTCTTATGGAGAAAAACATAGGAGAAGAATTTGAAAGCTTTCTAAATATGAACTTAACAATAATCAACAATGTTTTTTGCTGCCACCCAAAATCAATAAAGACATTTAGTACTTGATTTGTAGGGTGACAATTGAAATTGACACCTCTCAGAAAACTATTGTCAACCTTCGCTGATGTGTTGGGTGTTGGTTGACAATGGTTTTAGTTTGAGTGTAAGTTTCAACCGTTGTCCTACAAAATAGGCACCGTTTATATTTATGTGGTATTGCACCTACAGCTGACTTTCATTCGGACATAATGTAACATAATGGTTTTAAACAACCTACTTAAAATAGATATTTAAAAAAACTTATAAGACTGTAATTTTTTAAAAATTCTTCTTTCTTCTTTAATGACAGGGAAAGTCTTGAACTTCATCACTGCAAGCAACCAAGAAGGAATCACATAATAAACAATTACTGCTGTTTTTAAATGATGATTAAGCCAATCCAGAGTTCAATATTGAATTTCACTTAGCCGTTTGAATTTGGCGAATTTTATAAATCTAACCTATCTTAACCCTCGTACTAAACTCAAAACAACAACCATTATATAATTTGAGACCAATGTTAAATGATTTGGATGGTGATTTACTGTTTTTGATGGCCTATGTTCTTCACGGAACGACAGGCCTAAGTAAGTAAGTAATTTTAAATGAAGAAAATGACTCACTAGAAAAAGGAATAAATGTTTCTTGTAAAAATATTGTATCGATTGAAAAAACAAAAACAAATAAGAATATAGTATAGACAATTAAAATTGCACATTCAATTTGAATATTAAATTTGCATTATTATATTCAAAATAATATACTTACCTCAATTTGTCTTTTAAAGAGTTGCTGATTTATTCCTGTCTTTGGAAAATATAATTCTCGCATTAATGGTTTCTTAAAATATTCTCTTGGGTTTCCGTACTTCGGCTTACAGTCGGGTCTGGTAGAGATCGTCTTATTCTTCAGCTTTGTATTCCTTTCACAATGGGAGCAGAAATGGTTTCTGAACGGATGAACAAAATGGTGATTTCTTACATCTGGTTGGGTTAAGCAGGCATTCTTAAGATTTACATCCAAGATTTTTGAACCATTGCAGGCTTTTACGTCAGCAATTTTATTTGAATTACACATGTGACAAAATTCATTTTTATATATTCCGAACGGCATGAATGCTTGGGAACTGGAGTTTTCACACATCCATTTTGCAACCCCTTCTCTTTCATCACGTGGACAGTTCCATGTTGAAACTGATGTTTTGTGATCGCATATAACCAATTCGGATGTGTCATGCAATACATCACACCTTTGAGACTTTGCTTGTTGAATAAGTTGACTGAAATTCATTAGATATATAAAACGGAACTGGAATTCGCAAATTATTTGAAAATTGACAATCTTAAAGGGATCATGATAAAGACCTTGACGGTTCACCGTGTAATTTGTATTACATAGAAAACAGAAAATATTTCTGTAAGTTATGTTTCTTGAAGAGATCAAAATATTATAATCATGAGGATTTTCTTCGCACAGGTGTTTGATTTTTTTATGCTCATTTGTTGATGACAGTTCCATATTATCTTTGTAGCACCTTGAGACAACAAGGATACCTCCCTTTGACTGAGTTCTAGAAAACGGGAATACTTGATTGACGCATTCCACCGGATGAAGAAATGCTGTGTCAATGCAACAAGTGCATTTTCCACGAAATAAACAGGAATAAGAACAATCGCATTGTCTTTCTTCAGTCAG
Source organism: Saccostrea cuccullata (assembly GCF_032062105.1). Classification (NCBI taxonomy): domain Eukaryota; kingdom Metazoa; phylum Mollusca; class Bivalvia; order Ostreida; family Ostreidae; genus Saccostrea; species Saccostrea cuccullata. The sequence goes on along the minus strand of NW_026927209.1, from coordinate 12,553 downwards.
GTTTCGAACACTCTCAGACAGAAGGTCTCGGCTACAGAGGCGATGGGGATTTATTGCTGCTATCGTGCTCAAAAGCTGAAACAGATCTTCATCAATGTTCTGTTCCACAGTGTGAAATGGAAAATGAATGTCACTTTTGTTGGAATATTTTATGATTCTAAATATAGCATCAATACTAAAGGTTGTGTTATAAAACAAAAGATAAAATTTTTTCTTTTTCGATCGATCCGAAATATAAAGTTCATCTACACTTGTAGAAAAGTCAGAGAAATGATAACGTAAAATACCTTTGAAATCACTGCCATGCCAATTCCGTGAGTCAGCAGACTCTATAGTCCTTAGAGGATTGTTACATTGGAAACAATAGAAATTTTTGTACGGATACGTGACGGCTGATAAAGAACTTTGTTGACATTTTTGGATTGTTTCATCGCTTTTTGATGAACAGGAATCTATCCTAGATTCATTTTTCTTTGTCCCTTTCAATTTGCACAAATAGCAGAAAATATTCTTATGAAGTCTAAATTGATTGAGGTAAGACGACGAGCAAGCGACACGCAAATCTTTATCATCCGGGCAAGAGTGATTGAAATACATATATGGATCCAAAAATATCGGTCGGTTAGTTCTCTCCATACTCGCTGGCGGAGAATACAAAACATTTGTTTTGTAGGTTATTGCAAGTAATCGCAATTGTTGATATGTTTCAATAAAGTTGACAAAATTTATATTCAGCGAGAATAAATCAATGGACAAGTCCCATTCGACTAAATTTAATTCTATTTCTCCGTGACAATATGCACAGAAAACATTTCGATAAGAAAGGTTACTAACGAAAGAGCTTACTGGAGTATTAGAATCAAAATCAGCCGAAACATTTTCACATTTTCGTTTTTCCATTTCTAAGGTTGTTTCAGGACAAGCCCTGATTATCGCGTACACGGGCTTGAGAGCTAGTTTTGATATCTTTTCCATATGAACTTGAGGAGTATCTAAAATGGCTAATGGTCTTTGGAAGTATTTATCAGGACAACAATTCAAGTCTTGAAAGCAGGAATCTTCACAGGAACAAGGCGGACAACGCGCTAGTGTCATGTGAGGTTCGTACTTTGTTGTACCTGGCCAGTCAAAACACATGTCCTTTTCTCCACAGGCTTCAATATAAATGGTCATCAGCCGTGACAGATTGAACCCAGAAGTTAGACAAATTGCGGACAAGAACCAGACAGCAACTGATTTGTTCATTTTTCCTTCTATGTTCATGTTGAAATCTGTATTAATTGTGAAAATATAGCCATATCGATTACTAGATTCACAGGTACTTGTGGACAGGACCCTCTCCCCAATATTCAACCCGTGGCTTATTAGACTTTTTTTCACAAATTATATTTATTACACATATTCATCATGTGTACAATATGAAAAATCGTCAAAACCCCAATATAATCGCTCCACAAAAAAATACTCCACTATACATTATAAAAGAGAAAGGTATGCAACTCCCGTTTGTTTATTGTATGTCACTGGTCTTTCTGGGTTTAAAAACGTATTTGTTTTATTTCAACCAACCCGAAATGTCGATTCACACCGTCTTTACATATATTTCTGTCATGCTATCGGATTGACTCTGCATCTCGTAAGAATCCCACAATATCTCCTTAGACAGCATTTCAGTCAGAACGTTGTAATTTCCTTAGGTATTTAATCGCAACGGAAGTGCATAGAGAATGTTTCCCTTATTAGGATATCGTCCAAGAGAGTTTTGGCCTGACGTAATAATCTCTCTGAGGTGTTATCATACACTATACGTATATGCACTTCCGTTGCTTTTACTAAGGGAAATTTCAACGTTTTGACTGGAATGCTGTCTAAGGAGATATTGATCACGTACCGACCCACTTAAATTCCCATTTAAGTTTATAAACTTGTTATCTATTACAAATATATACATTTGAGATGGACAATTAAATATATCCGGATATAAATATTGCACTAACAGGTCGCCATAGATTTCCGACAAAGTGCCCAACAGTTTTACGCATTCATCGTGAGTAGAGTTTAATGGAAAAAATATAGTTTTAACCTACATCATGCTACCAAAAAATAAGATTAAGCATTACAGACTGTGCAATTGACAAAAGTAACATAGGTCTAAACAAAGGTTAGTTTCTAGGCCTATCGGTATATTCTGTATGTACACAGGTTAAACCGTTCGCCAAAATGTATGAAATACTTGTTTCCGTTGAAGGCACTAAATAAAACAATTATTTTACTTGCTTATTTTGTTCTTTTTTGATACATGAAAAGCAATTAGAGCAGGTCATTTTATATTTATTTATCCTGCAACTACCCCTTGCATTGACCTAATAAAGGTAACCTAATAAACAGGTCTGGACGATTTCTAAATAAGGAAGTCAAGAACGATAACCGTGAATTGCTATTAATACACAGAATAAACAAGGCACTAATCCTTCTGACCAATCAGATAACAGCATTTAGACAAACCCATGAGAGAATAAATAAAACACGTGGCTTTTACGTTTTTTGCTCAAAAGATTTTTTTAGAACAAACTTTTTGTAAACTTTATGCGCATTTGGGAATAATATTATATTTATGACAATTCTACCGTGAACAAACACGACTTGAAAGCTTGGAATACGTTTTAAGTGGGATAAAAAAAAATCTGTCTCTAAGATTTAGCAATCCCAAAAGTTTAATTACGTTAAAAAATTGATATAAATACGGTAAATTTTCAGTTTTTAGAGCCTGACATAAAAATCTTATCGAAAAGATAACAGTCTTTATTATTTTTGAGTGTTTATTACAGAATACTAGTAGTCCATGCAGTTTCTGATATGCGAGAGGTAAGATATTGGGATAAAACGCATTCATGTATAATTACAGGATTCTCTTTTCTCCACGCTAAACGCCTTTCCTTATGCCCATTTAAAGTCTGCATAGCGAAGTATTCGGCGCTCATGAAACCCGTGATAATGCAAAACTATATGTGTATACTCCATATGATAAACACTTGTGTGAGTTGATCTATACATGTACACATGAAATTTAAGCATTATCGATGAAAATCCGACGGCTAAGCAAAATTATATTTACCATCATATAATACATTCTGGTAAATGTTATAATTGAACTTGATAAAAACTTGCTGGTGCGATCTATATACCTCTGTAAATGATTACATTCTATAGTGCGTTATTTTTTTCTTTACCGAGATAAAAATGTCAAGGTTGTTCACGGTAAAAATGTGGGGAATACCTTATTCTTCAAAAGTTTTCATCTTACTTCTACAGATTTTATGTTAAAAAAATCTTTTTGAGGAAAAAAACAATAGCACGTGTTATCTTTTTGTTCTTTTAAAATATGTTTTGGGGTGTGTAAAAATGCTGTTGTCTGATTGGACAGAAAAATAATTACGTGTACTTGATGTACATTTATAGCAACTTTCGGTTATCGTTCTTGACTTCCATATTTAGAAATCGTCCAGACCTGATAAACCAAAGCTTTATCCGGTCACTGCCCTAATAAAGCCTCGTGCATATATTCCGACGTTCTAAAAGCATTGTGACGTCACGTATACTGCAATGTTTATGCCATGGCGTCATAGTTTCAACTGCAGAAATGTGCCTAAATCTGTCGGAATTAGCTTGTTTTGGACGCTCAAATGTAAAATTTTATTGCAGGATAAACAAAATACATGATAACTGCCTTGAAATATAAGCGATATTTGGGCTCGGGTCGAAAACGTAAGAGGGCTCGGCAAGCCTCGCCCTCTATCACGTTTTCTTACCCTCGCCCAAATATAGCTTATATTTCAAGACAGTAACCATGTATTTTATATGTACCGGTAGATATTATTGCGCCGTGTGATTCGGCCATGTAGACCTCTGACCTCTGACAAACGTCATCCAGAATTAAAGATATGTTTATATCATTTAATTTTAGTTGTAACACGTCATTTGATTGGATGAAAGATTTTATCCATTTCGTATAACATAACTTGCCTACGTCACAATGAGTTGCGTCAAAAACGTATTACTCCGGGATCCGCTTGACGTTACTTTTAAAATAATGCTCAGTTTGAAGCCTTTTTCCGGAGGAAATACTGTCGCATTGTCTACACTGAAATTAAATTATAAGGAATGAAGCTTATTCCTTAAATAATGAAAAGATACCACAAATATACATGTACATATTTCAATTTATACAAAATATCCATTACCTCTACTATGACAGAACTGTGCATATTATAAAGACTTACGAGAGAGAGAGAGAGAGAGAGAGTATTACAAGTAAAGTTGTTTCACCTGTTCTACTGAGTGTCAATTTGAAAGCAGGAGTTATTTGTCTTTTACGAAAGCCGGATAAGCTCATTTCTGAGCAGATAAAACGAGATAACTAATTCGTTATAACGAGATAACTAAGTCGTTATAACGAGATACTAACTCGTTATAACGAGATAACTGACTCGTTATAACGAGATAACTAAGTCGTTAAAACGAGATAATTAACTCGTTATAACGAGTTAAATATTTTTTTTTATCGTTTCAGAAATGAGCCTATCCGGCTTTCGTAGTCTTTAATGTAAAAAAAAAAAATACTTTATACTGTAATACGTTTGTAATAAGATGAAAAATTAGATAAATAAAAAAGTTTTGTCTTAAATGAAGGGGGGATCTATTGATGAATAAGATGATGTTATTAATCTATCAACCGTCCTGTTAAAGTCACAGTTTTGCAAATTCTATGGGCATTATGATGGCTTTGTCAGGAAATTCACTCTCGCAAGTCAAATGCTTAGTGCCCACTCTTCCTATAAATTGATGTTTTTAATAACGTTTCAATGTTTGCAATACACACTTCAACAGTTGATTATTTTGCTTTGTATTACTGTTTCATTGAAAATATTATCAAAGTCTTTTTAACAAAAAGAAATTATTCTTATCTAAATTGTAAGACACTTTTTCTTGTGCGTCCGAAAATTGCATTTATTTATACTGTTAAAATCTCTCGAGTCAAAAAAGAATTTTAAATTCATTTGTTAAAGTAATATTCTACATGTATCATAATGTATTTTCTCTCTCCAAAACGGACATATTTACGTCATGTAGGGTATGCATAATTTAAAGGTAAAACTACTATTTACAGGCAAAAGCTTATTTTTGCAATATTGTCAAATAAATGCCCGAGATCAAATAACAAAGAAAAAAATAAATTTTCCCATGGAATCCATGGAATAAGCGGTAATTGAAATCACCGGAAAACCTAAAAGGGGATTTCGAAGAATCTATTTAAATTTAATTTGACTAAATGAAGCTTGTTTTTTTAACAACGCTGAAGCTTACCTCTTGTACATCGAATAGTCATCATATTATGTCGAATATGCTTTAAAATCCGACTTTATTTATACTAAAATTCAACACAAAAGAGGAGTGAAATAAAATTTGTTAATAAAGTCGTGCATGACTGGTTACTTATGACAAGTGAATTTGAAGCGTTACTTCCTAAATGCAGCCACCTAAGCATTTGGGGCGCCTTTATCTCTGCTGATGCGATTCTAAATGATTAATCTCCAAAAACAGTGCAAACAGAAAGAAATAAAACAAAGCCAAGTGTTTGAAATGATTTTTTAAAGTGATTAAATAGGCTTTCATAACTGTACAAAATGATCAACAAATTTTAATCCCTAAATATGGAGATCAGTAACCCGAGACAAATTGTTGGAGCTGAAAAATCAATATTTTGCATTTATGTAGTTGGAAACCTGTTTCGTCACTTGTTATGCATTGCTGTAAAGATCGTCTTTAATTTGTGAAGAAGATTAAATCTTACAAAAACGTTAGAAAAGAAACCATTGGCTTCAAGTTTGTTCGTCTTCTTTCAAAAATACCATGAATGTTTTCTGATGTTCAAGTTTGAATCAATCAGATATCTTGGAATTAAAAAGAAAAATAATGTACAGTATTCTATTCACTTTTTTAATATGATGCAATTTATGGATCCAATGTACAGTCACTTATGCAGCACATATCTAAATGTTATGTTGACTCATTTCATCTATAAATTTCAGAAGATTTTATTTTTTTATAAATGCATTTTTGCCAAATACATAATTCATATCATGCATTCCTTTATCCCCCTTTCTAAAACAATGATGGATTTTCTTTCATTAGCTCTATGTTTTATTATTGTTATAATTTTCTTTTTATTTGTTTTTTCCTACTTTTATTATTTTTAATACTAAATATTATTTGGATATTAAAGGGGCCTGGACACAGTTTTAACTGAATTTTTTAAAATCAATTTTAATGTTTACAATTCCTACCTAAGACATCATCTTTTGATTAGCAAAAATTTGAACATCATTTGATGATTAACAAACAAGATACAGAACTTAAAGTTCTTCATAATGTAAACAAGGCTCGTGCCTTGTTTTTGTTTACTTATAGAAAATATCATATATATAACAAAATGAAGTTCAGCAAAGCAATAGTAACTGTCGAATCGTATTTAAGACTAACCTTTATTTGAAATTATCTACTTTGAACGAACATATATTTGTAAATTAACCTGTGTAAACAAAAACATGACACTAGCCTTGTTTACATAACAAAAGTTTGTAGCTCTAAATCTGTCTTGTATCTGGACAACTGGCGTTCAAATTTTTGATGAAAAAGACCCTAGTTAAATATTTGTGAAAATAGCTAAATAAATTTTAAAACTTTAGCTGAAACTGTGTCCATGCCCCTTTAATAATTTCATTAGAGAATTATCTGAATTGTGAATGATGGGCATTGTCAGCATTTAGTTCAACTCCATTATTGTCCTGATACATCTTTTATTTATTCAACACCTATTGTTTATACCATACAGAGTCTGACACATCTGTTTCATACTTGGATATTTTACTTGAAAAAGACATTAACGGTAATCTAACAACCAAGCTTTATGACTCCATCTTTTCTATTGTCAGCTTCCCTTACTTATGCAGTGGCATAACTTCATCACCTGCTAACGGAGTTTATGTAATACGCAAGAAGATGCTTTACGTATAAACAAGCTAATTCAGTGGACTTATGTCCCCCACTTAAGGAAAAAGTAAAACATGCGCAGTTCGGTGGGAGGGGGGGGGGAGAGTTGGACCCCCCTCACTGAATTTGTAGAATTATTGAATGTATACATGCATGTATTCTGAAGCAAATAAAATATACCATTATGGATATAAAGATTTAATTTATTATGTGTATAGAAGATTCTTTTTATATGGAATATTTATCACACTGTAATGATGATTTTATGAGTTTGTACAAGCCAGACCTCGTAAATTTTTCATTTCGCGTGCTGAATACTATCATTTAGAAAAAAAAGTATTTCTAAAAAAAAAAAAGTTGTCTGTCCGTGACTTAAACTCGGGACCTCTCACATGGGAAACGAGAAACATACCACTAGACCACGGAATCGCTTTATACAGAAGTGAAGTCACATACATGTATATATTCATGTTCGGTATTATCAAAATTTTACACAATCCATGGTGTTTGATTTATTTAGTCTTTACTGTGCTAAAAATAGCGACATGTAATATACTATAAATACTAATAAAACAAACGGGGCGGGGCACTTTGAGAGGGGTGAGAGAGGTCCTAGGGAGCTTTGGTATAAAATTACATTGCATAAGCTCAAAATCTTCTTGAAATATCGCCCGGAAATGATAGTGTTACACACAAACAGAATGTATAAATTTACGACCTTGACCTTTGAGCTTTTGACCTCAAAATCAAAAGGGTTCTTCATTCGGCCACGGGGAGTTGTTATGTAAAATTTCATTGCAATAGCTAAAAGGATTCTTGAGATATCGCGCGGAAACGAAAGTGATATAACAGACAGAATTTACGAATTTATGACCTTGACCTCAAAATCAATAGAGTTCTTCTTTAGTCCATAGGAAGTTGCTTGTCGCAATTTCATTACGAAAGCTGAAAGGGTTCTCGAGATATCGTGTGGAAACGAAAGCGTTACAGACAGACAGAAAGACGGACGGACGGACGGACAAACCCAAATTAATATCCCCCACTTTTCAAGCAGGGGGCAACAATTTCTAAAACGAAGTAAACCATTAACAAACAAGTTGATGAAACAAAAATATAAGCAGTCTCGTTTAAATTCATAATTTCGTAAGCTTGTAATTTCGTAATTTATCATTGTGTCAAATGCTGACTGACATTTTTTGTCCCCTGCTTGAAAAGTGGGGGATATTAATTTGGGTTTGTCCGTCCGTCCGTCTTTCTGTCTGTCTGTAACGCTTTCGTTTCCACACAATATCTCGAGAACCCTTTGAGCTTTTGCAATGAAATTTTGCATAGCAACTCCCTATGGAAAAAAGAAGAACCCTATTGATCTTGAGGTCAAAAGGTCAAAGGTCAAGGTCATAAATTGGCATATTCTGTCTGTTATAACACTTTCGTTTCCACATGATATCTTGAGAACCCTTTGAGCTTTTACAATGAAATTTTACATAACAACTCTCTGTGGCCTAAGGAAGACTCCTATTGATTTTGAGGTCAAAAGGTCAAAGTTCAAGGTCCTAAATTTATACATTCTGTCTGTGTGTAACACTATCGTTTCCGGGCGATATTTCAAGAAGATTTTGAGCTTTTGCAATGTAATTTTTATACCAAAACTCCCTAGGACCTCTCTCACCCCTCTCAAAGTGTCCCGCCCCGTTTGTTTTATTAGTATTTATTGTATTACATATTGCTATTTTTAGCACAGGGGCATGAGGAGAGTTATTACGTATAATACAGGTTCACGGCGGACTTTATATTCTTATTACATATGTAAGAACTGTTTGATAAAGGTTATGTTGGACACCATGCATTTTTTTAAATTTTGACAATATCAAACGTATTTACATGTATGTGGCTTCATGTTTGCATATAATTTCCTTTAGATGAAAGCGGTTTCGTGGTCTAATGTATGCCTCTCGCTTCACATGTGAGAGGTCCCGGGATCGAGTTTTGGACGAACCATTTTCTTTTTTTTTTCCGAAATACTTTTTTTAACTAAATGATAGTATTCAGCATGTGAAATGAAAAATTTCTGAGGTCTGGCTTGTACAAACCCATAAAATCATCATTACAGTGTGATAAATATTCCATATGTATAAAAAGAATCTTCTATACACATAATAAAGAATAAGCAATCAAATCTTTACATTCATATTGGCATATTTTATTTGCTTCAGTATACATGTATACATTTATTAATTCTACAAATTCAGTCAGGGGGATCCGCCCCCCCCCCTTCCCCCCAAACTGCGCAAGGTTTACTTTTTCCCTAAGCGGGGGACACAAATTCTCTGAATTAGCTTGTTTATACTAATTGTAAGTCCATTATTTATACATTGAAGTGACGACGGGTGTTTCCGTTATTTCCCGATCATGACCAGGAGCACACAGCGGTTGTGACCGGACAGGAGGGGATGCTCACTCCTCCATGGCGCCTGATCCCACCTCTGATGTTTCGGAGGTCCGTGGTTGCTCTGCTCCTATTTTGTATTGCTTTATGGACTTTGATATTGAATACTGTTCGTTATCTCAATATCCTTCTACCATGTAAAATTACTTCCGTTTTTATGAGAATTGTTAATGTCTTTTAATCCATCATCTATGGATCCTTATTCTCTATAAGTTTGGAAAATTTTCACGTCTTTTGTTCATGATCTGACTGATCTGACTTTGGGAACATGTCACACGTCTTTTGTTCATTAACCTCTTACTTGGAATATTTTCTTTAGGAAAACAAAAAATAAAAAATCCGAAAGAGATGACGTGAATTTTATTTGAAGAAAATGATCATAAGAATTACAGTGATTAAATATATACAGCTCAACGCACTTTTTAAGCTCACATGGCTTTTCGCACAAATTTAGGTCACATTGTTGTAATAAAAATTACCATTTTCGAACTGCAGTACAGTGACATAACCTTACGTTATAAAACATATATAATGTCCAAGCATAGATGTCTTTTAAATTATTATCTTAAGTTTCCAAAGTGGATGCTTTCAAAGGGAATTTATATGTAAATGGTACGATGTTTCGACTATACGATTCTACCATAGGTTTTGAACAATTGTTTAAAACGAGCTTTCCTTGATATCATGTAGTTGAAATTTTTTTCTTAAAGGTAAGTAGTTTTTAAAATTCTTTGCTCATTCACCAAACTCCTCTTGGTTTTGTCGAAATGTAGCGCCGAAAAGCGATAATATTGCAAAAGGAAACCACACCAAAGGGTAGGATAATGAAGTATTGTTTATTTTTTTGAATAGTAAATTCCTTCTATGAAAAGGAAAATTCCTATGCATTTACGGTTTGAAAAGTTAGAATTTTGCAGTGGGATGAATCTCTGATGAGTCCAGATTTGAGAAGTTGAATCTGAAAAATCCTTATTAATATACAAAGCAGTTAAACAGATGAAAAATGCTATTATCACACCAAGCGAAAGAGTCAAAATGTACAGAAAATACAAGGTAGAGTAGCTAAATTGTGCCCATGTCTACGTTTCTGCAAAGAGCTATTGCTTTCAAAAGAACGGATAAAAAGACAATTGCATTTGGCAAGAAACCACAAACATTCAAATGAGAGTAGTTGTTATTCTTCAGCCATGAAAATATCCAAGTTCTACCAATTGATATGTGTGAATTATGTTTTAGTAAATGAAATACCCCCGGTAAAACTCAAATAATGTAAACAAATACTTTTAAAATGTATTTTGATGCATCGATACAAAATATTACGTCATAAGAATGTGACCTTAATTTTTTTGAAAAACCATGTGAGCTTAAAAAGTATGTTGAGCTGTATATCCTGATGAGCTTGAGATAAAAGAGTCTGACACATCTGTTTCATATTTGGATATTTAACTTGAAAAAGACGTTAATGGTAATCTAACATCCAAGCTCTTCGATAAACGTGATGACTTTAACTTTTCTATCGTCAGCTTCTCTTACTTATGCAGCAATATACCTTCATCACCTTCATAGTGACTTTATGTATCTCATTTGATTCGATTCGCAATACTCTTTGTATGAACAATGTCTAAAGTGAGTTAAATTATTGAAAAACAAGTTGATGAAACAAGAATAACAGAAGTCTCGTTTTATGTCATCATTTCGTAAGTTCTATGTTAAACACAATGTCATGCAGCAAATACAATTTATCATTGAGTCAAATGCTGATTGATATTTCGTATTGTTTTATGCACTTTTGATCTTGAATACTGTTCGTTATCTCCATTTGTTTCATTGTACTGATTTTTATGAGGCCTCGGAGACCAATATTGCTATGGTAATTCAAATTCATTTTGGTTGTTTGGTATATCAAATATATTCAAAACTGACATATGATTGTGAAGAATGTCCTCCTCATGTTAAGTATTATGAGTATAGGTTGGATTACCACTGGTAGAATTAAATCCAAATTCCTCTAAAATACATTTTATGTAACATTAAATGTGATGAAGACCTTATAAAATGTAATTTACATAAGGTAGTTACGCATCAGAAGAGACATCGTGTATTAAAGATAAGTAATATTATTTTGTAAACCATATATAATGTCTCACGGAAATCTAATAATTTATTGTAGCTTAAATCCGTTGCTATATACTTGTGTTAAAACTTACAAAATAAATCTTGAAAATTTTGACACTCGTATTTGATTCAATTTTACTCTATGCACATGTAGTATTAAAATTTCACATTTTATTTTAATCAACAGCATAATAATAATACCCGTTATCAAAATGATACATTTAACAAGCAATTGAATACGAGGGTTGTCCCAAAAAGTCGTAGACAAAGTCGTAGAAAAGTCGTAGACAAAACATATTTTTTTAAACCAATACTAACAAAATTTTGCATAGACATAATATATTCAATGTTTTTTTAAAATTGTGAATTTTTAAGTATATATCTTTCATATTAATGATATTAGTACGAAGTCTATGAAGGCCGATAAGGCCTGTCGGCGCACGAACAGAATTTGGAATAATTGACGCATATAACTATTACACTTCCTTTTATTTCTTTAGTACTATGTAATACACTGAACTCAAATTTAAATCACTGAAACCAGAATCAAAATCTTAATAATATGTCAAAATTTCATGTAAATTGCTTTAGAAACAGACGATTGGTGTCATGATTTTCATAGTATCATTGGAATTGAGTTTGATGAAAATGACGTGATCAAATGCGTAACCGGGGATGTAATAAATTGTGTTTGATATATGGTTTATATACATCAGAGACAGAAAAAAGAGTACAGAAATGACATTACACACCAGATTTTAATAAAGGAGTTATTTTTAAATGACAGGATATTCAATGAGAGTTTTTCCTCTATATCTAAAATAGTTACGGCATGAAATAAGTAGAGTACTGTTTGTTAAACGCAGACAATTGGGAACAATCTTGATCGCGAACGACGTCAAAATATGTGGATTCTCTGCTGCCTACAATGTAAGGCGATCT